>NC_134689.1:145541841-145784341 GCF_050947455.1 Rhinoderma darwinii
AACGATATCATTGGGTATGAGAGATTACATAAATTACTTATTAATAACCCAATAAATATCTAGAATTGATATTGAAGCAACAATCAAATACTATGTAAATGAAATGGCAAAAAAGTTATAATACAAAAATGCTAAAGCACATGCAGATTTTGTCCAGAACATGACAATGTAATTTCACTACATGACAGATGCTGTACTAAGCAATCTGAGAAAACAGTTGTCAGGGATTAAATTCAATGTCATAACTATTTTTAAAATGTTTAGTTTGGATATACACTTTGAATGAGATAGGAATGTGGCTCGATTTGTTTAGAATAAAAGTGTAAGGACTTACAAGACGATGAGGACCCTTGAGGCGAGTTGCGAGATTGGGTATTTTGGCCAAATTATCAACTAACACCTCATGTTTATCATGGATATTTTTGCAGAATGCAGCCTGGCCTTGTAATGGAAGAATAGGGTGTCAGTATTTAGTGTGGTACACTTAGAAGGTGCTGGGCACCATGATGGTGCAAGATGTTTGAATACAAAGACTCCACGTCACATGTCACCAGAATGATATTGTCCGGAAATTCTATGTCCTCAAGTTGTTGTATCAAATGGATTGAATCCCTCAAAATGATGGAAGCCTAGGACCTAGCCTTTGTACCTAGGACCGTACTGCTTGTGACGACGAGTGGTCAGTGCTGTACCCGCCTATTGCAGATAGGTTCACCAAGCAAATACACTACCGTTCAAAAGTTTGGGGTCACCCAGACAATTTTGTGTTTTCCATGAAAACTTATATTTATCAAATGAGTTGCAAAACGACTAGAAAATATAGTCAAGACATTGACAAGGTTAGAAATAATGATTTTTATTTGAAATAATAATTTTCTCCTTCAAACTTTGCTTTCGTCAAAGAATGCTCCATTTGCAGCAATTACAGCATTGCAGACCTTTGGCATTCTAGCTGTTCATTTGCTGAGGTAATCGGGAGAAATTTCACCCCATGCTTCCAGAAGTCCCTCCCACAAGTTGGATTGGCTTGATGGGCACTTCTTGCGTACCATACGATCAAGCCGCTCCCACAACAGCTATATGGGGTTGAGATCTGGTGACTGCGCTGGCCACTCCATTACAGATAGAATACCAGCTGCCTGCTTCTTCCCTAAATAGTTCTTGCATAATTTGGAGGTGTGCTTTGGGTCATTGTCCTGTTGTAGGATGAAATTGGCTCCAATCAAGCCCTGTCCACAGGGTATGGCATGGCGTTGAAAAATGGAGTGATAGCCTTCCTTATTCAAAATCCCTTTTACCTTGTACAAATCTCCCACTTTACCAGCACCAAAGCAACCCCAGACCATCACATTACCTCCACCATGCTTGACAGATGGCATCAGGCACTCTTCCAGCATCTTTTCAGTTGTTCTGCGTCTCACAAATGTTCTTCTGTGTGATCCAAACACCTCAAACTTCGATTCGTCTGTCCATAACACTTTTTTCCAATCTTCCTCTGTCCAATGTCTGTGTGCTTTTGCCCATATTAATATTTTCCTTTTTTTAGCCAGTCTCAGATATGGCTTTTTCTTTGCCACTCTGCCCTGAAGGCCAGCATCCCGGAGTAGACGTTGACACTGGCATTTTGCGGGTACTATTTAATTAAGCTGCCAGTTGAGGACCTGTGAGGCGTCTATTTCTCAAACTAGAGACTCTAATGTACTTGTCTTGTTGCTCAGTTGTGCAGCGGGGCCTCCCACTTCTCTTTCTACTCTGGTTAGAGCCTGTGTGTGCTGTCCTCTGAAGGGAGTAGTACACACCGTTGTAGGAAATCTTCAGTTTCTTGGCAATTTCTCGCATGGAATAGCCTTAATTTCTAAGAACAAGAATAGACTGTTGAGTTTCACATGAAAACTCTCTTTTTCTAGCCATTTTGAGAGTTTAATCGAACCCACAAATGTAATGCTCCAGATTCTCAACTAGCTCAAAGGAAGGTCAGTTTTATAGCTCCTCTAAACAGCAAAACTGTTTACAGCGGTGCTAACATAATTGCACAAGGGTTTTCAACTGTTTTCTAATCATCCATTAGATTTCTAACCCAGTTAGCAAACACAATGTACCATTAGAACACTGGAGTGATGGTTGCTGGAAATGGGCCTCTATACACCTATGTAGATATTGCATTAAAAACCAGACGTTTGCAGCTAGAATAGTCATTTAGCACATTAACACTGTATAGAGTGTATTTCTGATTAATTTAATGTTATCTTCATTGAAAAAAACTGTGCTTTTCTTTCAAAAGTAAGGAAATTTCTAAGTGACCCCAAACTTTTGAACGGTAGTGTATATATATATATTTTTTTTTTTCATATTTGTGTGGCTATAGTTTCCCCTCATTGGGGTATAGATATTATCTTGCACTTTTGCACTTTATATTCTTGTGTGGTTCAGCATGTGGTTACCTTCCAGGTTTACCAATTGCACATAATACATTTATTGGGCTATTGTATTCTTTCGATATTGGCTCATATTGTCCCATTTGGAATCCTATTTGAGATTTTTGTCTGTGGTTTGGTTCCTGTTTCATTTTTACAGGTTTGCTGATTCTTTTTGTTTTTTAAATGGTTTTATATTTTGTATGTAGTGTATAATAAAGTTTGGTCTTTTCATTCCCGTTTTTTCGTATACCTTTCCTATTTTTTTGGGTGTGCGCAATATTGCACATGTGCCTTTTCCTCTCTCCTAGTATGCATAGATTTTTTTGCATGTTACTGCAGCACCCCATATAGATTTCTTACACACATTGTGGTGCCAATACGTCCCCATCTTTTCCTAAATGTATTTGGTAACCTACCTTCACAAATAGGAATACACTCAACAATTTACTCCACCGACACACTGGTGGAAAAAAACATCATTACAACAGTACATTAATAAAGACCTGATTCCACGTGGGCTATGGGTACAAGTGTTTCCTTCATTCCCGATTGAGGATGATTCATTCACTGCATAGTGAACCTGTTCCAAGAAATTCATGGAACTCTTGGTGAGTCACAGCAGTATCACTTTAGAGCAGTTGGATAAAGAAATAGAACAGGTTCAAGTTAAAGTCCAGATTGAATATACGAAGAATGAGATGGATTTCCTTACCAAGAATCTTGATGAGGCATTTTTGCAGTGGGAAAATCTGATTTCCTCCATAAAAATTAAGAAATACCAACGTGATGTAGATGATTTCCAGTAAAGTCATGTATACAGGTGGTGTAATAGAGCTGCAGGCATGCGTGAACAATCACCTTCATTAACATCAGTGTCATCTGTCAGTACCAATTCCAATATGTCCACCGCGAGACCAATGATCAATCCGCAGCGATATGGTAGGCATAAAGCTGATCGGGATTAAAAACAAGATAGAAGAGGTATGGATAAGAAAAAGATGGATGCAACCAGAGAGGTGACTTCATTATGGAGCTCTTTAAGGCCTCATGCACACAGCCGTGCCTGTAATCACGGACTGCGGGACACATTTTCGTGCCATGCTCCCATACAAAGTATGGGAGCACGGCCTGTAAAAAACGAAAAGTAGGACATGCTCCATAATTAACCGCACAGTTCTACGCCATGGACACCCTTCTGTACCGATATGGAAAGGTGTCTGTGACCAATAGAACCGGGCGGGTCCGTAATTGTGGACCGTGTTGCGGTCTGCAATTATGGAGTTTTTTTTACGGTCGTGTGCATAGGGCCTAAAGGTAATTAACCTGTCTGATGTTATTTCAACATCTACCCAGCTTGAGGTTCTCAAACTTGGTCTTTCATTTTCCCCTGTAGCGAAGTTTAACTGCTTTGCCACAGTAGAGGATCTCCATCACTACACGAGAAAGAAGGCTTTCAAAAAAGTCTACCCCAATTTCCCCCTTATTTCGGCAACTGAACAAGTAGCAATACATGGATTACAAGATTTAATGGACAAACAAGAGAATCCTCCTATGGGCAGGTATCCACAACACTTACTGCCTAAGTCTACCAAGTTCCCTTCCCCCAGCATATTTCCTGAAATTGAATTATTCATTAAAGTTGTTACTGAGGAGTTAAAAAAAATCTCAGGAACGGTCCATGGGGACGATTTGACATACTCTCAAAGAACAGCACTCAAAAAGTTGTCTAACCTTAGAGATCTGATAATAAAGTCTAGTTTTATGGCCTGTTAAGATGTATGAGCGGGAATTTCTTCACCATCTGAGAAACATAGATTCTTATAAAAAGCTGACATACAACCCACTTTTTAAATACCGACAGGAATTGACCTTATTGATTGATCGAGCGCACAAGAATGGGCTTCTATAAAAAAAAAAAAAAAAGAGCTAGAAGGCCTGACTGTTGTTGAACCGACAGTGGCAATGATATTTCTTCTTCCAAAGATCCATAAGAGTACATCCAATCCACCGGAGTGATCTATTGTATCCGGATCCAATAACATGGTAGAACCTCTATGTAAGTATCTATCTTGAGAAAACTTGATGGTTTACATCTTGAATCTGACATGGATTTGGTGACATTTGATGTGTGGGCATAGTACACCATTAAACATAGTGATGGTCTAAAGGTGGTCAACTCTTTTTAGCCTCTGGGAATTTGGATACTAACTTGCAGGAGATTTTACTTGAGGCATTGGCCTTTGTATTAACCCATATTTTTGTTCTTTTTAAAGAGTCCTTTTATCTACAGCTCTAGGGAACAGCTATGGGGACAGCTTGTGCGCCCGCATATGCTAATTTGTTCCTGGGGCTGTGGGAGAGAGGTATCTTTTTGTCTGACTCACTATCCATGATCGAGAAGGTTCAGTTTTGGGGGAGGTACATTAATGATATGCTTATAATCTGGCAGGGTTCATTGGAAAATCTTAAGACCTTTATGGACCTTCTGAACCATAAAAATGTCAATGTCAAACTGAGATATCAACCCAGTCAGACTAATATAGAGTCATACATACTGGCTACCTGCAGACTCACCTTTTAAGAAAGAGCACCCCTGCAAATTTGCACATCCCACACATCTTAGCAAGAATTTACCTGTGGAACTGTTTTTGAGAGCAGGAAGAATCTGCTCTGATGAATACTCATTTGAACAACAAGCAATGGATTTCAGGAAGTGGTTTCAAGAACACGGCTACTACAATCGGTGTATTCAATGGATTATATTAGAGCACAATACAGTGAGAGATCATCTCTACTACAGGGGGAAGATGTGACCTCAACTCTAAAGAGCAGGTAAGAATTATCAAAGATTAAAATTCCAAATCAAATGAATTTGCTTCCGTTATACATAAATACTGGCCAATTCTTACACAGGATTCTGTTCTGGGGAAAGTTTTACCACCTTCTCTTCCTATGACATATTGTAGATCTAATAATCTTCGATTTGTGTTGGTACATAGTTACCATAGGGGTTTACAGCCACAAAATGCTTTTGACTCCAAGGGTCCCAAATGGGGATTCTTTCAGTGTGGCAAATGCATCTCATGTCCCAACATTGAGCGAACAAATACATTTCATGATGCATTATGTAACAAGGACTATGTGATTACACACCACATTGATTGCTCCACAACAGGAGGTATTTATTTTGCTAGATGTCCCTGCGATAAAATCTACAGTACATCGGTCTGACCTCCAGATAATTTCGTAGGAGGGTACGCAAACATGTATTGGGCATTGAAGCAGTTTGTGAAGATCAGGACTTGTCAGAATTGACGCTGATTCCACGTTACTTTAAACTTCAACATGGGTGTGACAGTTCCTTCTTAAGATTAGGGACATGGATAGGGTGCTGATCGGACCAAGGGTAGGAAATTGGAAAGAAACCCTGGGTGAGAGAGATTGTTGCTCAATAAGGTTATATAGAAAAAAACAGTACAAGCTACTTAGAAATTTAGAAGTCACAAATTACAATAAAAGTACTTTCAGATACATACTTTGGTAAAGAAAAAAACCTGTGGTAAGTAGGTTAAACTAACCTTATGTGGTAATAAACCTCAAGTGGTAATAAAACAAACACAATGTTGCTAAATCTAAGATAAAATGAAAATAATAATAATAATAATAATAATAATAATAATAATGCACTCTCCAGAGTTTCTTAGGTTAATCTTAAAACTGAGAATTTATAGTCCAAGTAGACACAAGTTTTTAATCAAACATATAAATAACATTTGAGGATTGATCTAATACTGGCAAAAGTAGATAATTCAATCTGGCAAGGATTATACATTCTATGGCATTAGATGTATCTATCTCTGAAAGTCATATGACAGCTCTCTCCACAAACCTTTAGTAGTTTTCATTGTAGTTGCCCACTGAATTTTTTTTATAACAATACTATTAAATTATATAATAATATAACTGCCCTGCTTTGTAAATATAGAAAACATAAATCTAAAAAACACATTCCTATTAAAGTTTAAACATCCTAAAGTAACAGCTTCTGTTTGTTCTAAAACTTATTTTTGACCTTTCAAAGAAAATGTTTTTATAATCATCATGATAAATTATCATGACTAGTACAGTGTCAATTTTTATTTGTAAAGACTAGTTACTAATAAGAAATCAGGCCTTAAAGAGGCTCTGTCACCAGATTTTGCAACCCCTATCTCCTATTGCAGCAGATCGGCGCTGCAATGTAGATAAAAGTAAAGGTTTTTTTGTTTTTTTTAAACGAGCATTTTTGGCCAAGTTATGACCATTTTTATATTTATGCAAATGAGGCTTTCTAAAGTACAACTGGGCGTGTTTAAAGTTAAAGTACAAGTGGGCGTGTATTGTGTATGTACATCTGGGCGTTTTTACTTCTTTTACTAGCTGGGCGTTGTGAATAGAAGTGTATGATGCTGACGAATGAGCATCATCCACTTCTCTTCGTTACCACCCAGCTTCTGGCAGTGCACAGACACACAGCGTGTTCTCGAGAGATCACGCTGTGACATCACTTCCTGCCCCAGGTCCTGCATCGTGTCGGACGAGCGAGGACACATCGGCACCAGAGGCTACAGTTGATTCTGCAGCAGCATCAGCGTTTGCAGGTAAGTAGCTACATCGACTTACCTGCAAACGCTGATGCTGCTGCAGAATCAAATGTAGCCTCTGGTGCCGATGTGTCCTCGCTCGTCCGACACGATGCAGGACCTTGGGCAGGAAGTGACGTCACAGCGTGATCTCTCGAGAACACGCTGTGTGTCTGTGCACTGCCAGAAGCTGGGTGGTAACGAAGAGAAGTGGATGATGCTGATTCGTCAGCATCATACACTTCTATTCACAACGCCCAGCTAGTAAAAGAAGTAAAAACGCCCAGATGTACATACACAATACACGCCCAGTTGTACTTTAACTTTAAACATGCCCAGTTGTACTTTAGAAAGCCTCATTTGCATAAATATAAAAATGGTCATAACTTGGCCAAAAATGCTTGTTTAAAAAAACAAACAAAAAAAACGTTACTCTTATCTACATTGCAGCGCCGATCTGCTGCAATAGGAGATAGGGGTTGCAAAATCTGGTGACAGAGCCTCTTTAAGGGGGTCTTCTCATCACAGACAACCCCTTTAATATCAGAGCCACTACTGTAATAGGCTAAGGCAAGTTCCCAAGATCCTCTGCAAAATTGGCCAACTGTAAGCTTCCCTTGCAGCGGCCACTGCCGGTTAAATGTACTGGTATGGCCATTCTGTTGGATGGCCCAAGTTCACCAGAGTGGAAGCTGCTGTTTGTTAGCGACTCTCTATGGCTCATAGGTGACCTCCTGTAGGATATCTGTATGCTATGGACAGGGTTTGTGGATTAGAAAAGGCAATGGTTTTTATGAAACATTACACATTAATATTCAAAAGTAAATTATCAAAGAGCATTTGGAATTGCCTTACTTGTATTCTAGCTAAGCATTTAGTCAGCTAAAGAGCTCTGCCACATGGCAAAAAAAGAAATCTCCTATAAAAAAAAAAAAAAATTATAGTAGTGTGCCAATGTCCCAGACATGTGATAAAAATCTGCAAAGGGAAATATAAAATGCTTCTAAATTATTATAAAAAGCAACAAGCAGTTAAAACCTAAATCAATATTTGGTGAGGCCATTCTTTTCCATTGCATTTCAATAAATGTAACTTCTTGCACTCCATTCCACCATAATAGTTCTTATGAAATTGTCTATGTTAGGACTCCAGTAAATGGGTTGTCCAATGTACCAAAGTGGTCATTAAATTATCCCTTGTTGAGAACTAAGCCTTTCCCCCAAATAAATTGCTTTAAAAACATTTTCCTAACACGAGATATTCCCTTTTTTTTTTTAACTTACATTGGCCCTTCTGCTGCCTTCTGTGTAAGTCTCTCTGCGTGTCCATCCAGAATTTCTTTAGCTGGTTGACATGCTTGTGCATAGACTATTTATTCACTAAGGCTGGGTTTCGTCAAAGGTTTCCGTCGGGTTAACCCCTCAACGGAAAGGCAAACTGAAACCTTAGCTTCCGTTTCTCTCACCATTGAACTCAATAGTGTCGGAAACCTAGCTATTGGTTTCCATTTGTCACCATTGTGACGGGGTTTCGTCGCTTTGAGGGAATCAATGCAAATAACATTGCACCAACATGGTGCTAACTATCAAATTTTCAAACATGTAAATAAAAAAAAAATACTACTCAAACTGATGAAATGTTGGCACACCTGGACTAGCTGATGGACCCTCACCATGACCTGGCCAAATAGTTTGCTGGCTGGGTAAGAAGGCCCAGGGGGAGGAGCAGAAGTGCTTCCCTCTCCTCAATCTGGCCCAAACTGCTGGCTGGGGTAAGAAGGCCCAGGGGGATGAGGGCAACTGTCCTGTGTATATAGGAGAGGTGGACTTTCATAGGCCATTGGCCTAAAGTGATGATGCCGTGGAGCAGAATAACACATATACAATTGGTGGACCCAGGTAAAATTGCCGATGGCAAATTAAATAGCCCTTGTTTCCCAGTTACCTATTGAATATTTTAGGTGTACTAAAATATAACTTTGAAGATGTCCGTCATAGAGGAATTTCCCTGGCAAAGAGGTAAAGCGTCTATAAGCAGAATGTTTATCTTATCGACTTCCCTCAGCACTATATGGGACCATAATACGCCCTTCCTACCAATAAATTATTTCTATGTCAAGTAAGCGATCCCTGATATGACGGTATGCAGAACGTGCAGGGACTATTATCGACGTTCTGTATTTGGCTCAGCAGGGGAGAAGGATACTGTAGAGCAGGGGTCTCAAACAGGCGGCCTGCGGGCCAGGGGCACCGTAGGGAGAAGAGAGAGCAGGCGGAAGGAGGAGTGCGCCGGCACTCCTTCATGACGTCCCAGAGCAGAACTTATACTAGCGCTAGGAACTCCTTCTCTGAGGAAGCCCCTGACATCACTTTCCATATATGCCAAGAGGCTGCCCAATCTTGATATTCTTGTGTCTGCCAAACGCTGCCAACTGAGACGCCAGACTGCATTTAGTGACACTTAAACTGGAAAACTGGATTGTTAAAATAAGCACGTGGAGAAAACTCGCAAATTTCTGTTTAAACCTAGCGATATTATTATAGTTATTGTAATGTAGTATTGTTATAGTAATGTAGTATTATTATAGTAATGTAGTATTGTTATAGTAATGTAGTATTATAGTAATGTAGTATTGTTATAGTAATGTAGTATTATTTTAGTAATGTAGTATTATTATAGTAATGTAGTATTATTATTATAGTAATGTAGCATTATTATAGTATTGTAGTATTGTTATAGTAATGTAGTATTATAGTAATGTAGTATTGTTATAGTAATGTAATATTATTATAGTATTGTAGTATTGTTATAGTAATGTAGTATAATTATAGTAATGTAGTATTATAGTAATGTAGTATTATTATAGTGATGTAGTATTATAGTAATGTTGTATTATAGTAATGTAGTATTGTTATAGTAATATAGTATTGTTATAGTAGTTCGAATAACTAATTGATTTACAATACTTTTGTATTGTATCGAATTTGAAAGTAATGCAGCCCGTCAACTTCACATTTACCCGGCCGAGTTTGAGACCCCTGCTGTAGAGGCATTGATGTGAGGGCCAATGAAGTATAGGCACATCCAAATACTTGGGTGCGTAGTCAGGGCCGCCATCAGGAATTTCTGTGCCCCATACAGCCAAGATGTCTGGGCCCCCCCTCCATTACCAGGGGTGGGCAACGGAAAGTGTGGCGCTCACGTTTGTACGTTATACGCATTAACTGATTTTGGTGCTGATGTCAATTACAGTGAACGAAACCATGGAGCAGTCAGCGACCGGTTAATGCTCTGGATTTTGTTCCATTTAGCAAAAACGTATCCGACTGTATGGCATAAAATGGAATACGTCGCCCGGGGAATGGCCCAAGGGAAACTCCTGAAGTTACTGTCCATAAATGGATGTGACCTCTGGAGCTTTCCCAGGGCTGGAGCCTTCTACTAGCGCTCTGCCCAGGGACTATGGCGCTGTTCCTGATGTCCTTATACGTATAGTGACGTCAGAAGCAGCGGTTTTGATGCAGATTTTGTGCACCAAATTCCTCAATGTGTGCATATAGCCTTACAGAATTTGCTAGGGACTTACAGCAAATTAACCCTTTACATTGTAAAGGATAAAGTACGTTACAATTCTGCAACATAATAGGCATGCAGCTGATTTAAAAATCAGCAGCACGTCCTAAATTCCATGCAGATTTTCACAAACCCCATTCACATGAGTTAGGGCTTATTCAGACTAACGTGTTAATCGTCCGTGTGAAGGACATTTTTTTTTTGGCCGTCACACAGCTGCATGTATTTCTATGGGGCTATTCACACGGCCCGTGATTTAACGGACCGTGTGAAGGGCCTGTAAAAAAATACGACATGTCCTATTTTTGTCCATTTTCACAGATCCCTCAATAGACTCAAGTCTATGAGGGATCTGTGGAAACGGGTCCCACATGGGTGCAAATCGGCCGTGAAAAAGTCAGTTATTCACAGCTGATTTCACACACGTTGGTCTGAATATAGCCTTATATTGTAATTTGTAGTGAATTTTCAGTGCGCAATCCGCACCAAAAATAGGAGTCAAGTAAGTGGCCTTATTCAGACGACCATGTTCGGTCTGTGATATACGGACCATGTATTGGCCATATTTCCCAAACCGACCACAGCCCAGGGAGCCGGGTTTATAGCATCACAGTTATCTATAATCATAGGAGTCCCTCCCTTCCCGTGGGAATACTATCCCCGGTCCCGTACTGAAAACAGCATTAGTTACTTCAAAGTAAGGCCTTATTCACACGAATGTGTCAGTTTTGCGCGTGTAAAAAACGCAGCGTCTGCGTTTTTTACGTGGGTATATCATCCGTATGTCACACGTTTTTTACGTCAGCAAAAAAAACTGAAGGAGGTGTTTTCTTTTTCTCAACATTTCTTTGGAAACTGTTGCGTGAATCATGGAAAGCACACGGATTACGTCCGTGTGCTGTCCGTGATTTACACGCCCCCATTGACTTCAATGGGTGCGTGATGCGCAAAAAACGCACAAGAATAGGACTTGCAGTGAGTTTCACACAGCGAACACACGTTGCGCGCAAAACACTGAATGTCTAAATGGCCACATTGAATTGCATAGGTCCATGTGAAGTCCGTTGTTTTAACGTGCGTAACACGGATGTGAAATATGCTCGTTCGAATAATGCCTAAGGAACGGGCCACATTACATTGCTGGGTCTGTTCCTTTCTCCAAGTGACTAAGGCGTTATTCACACAAGCGTATTTCACGTCCGTGTTACACGCGTTAACACAACGGACATCACACGGACCTATGCAATGGGTTCATGCAATTCAATGGGTTCATGTGTCCGCTGTGTGAAACTCACTGCATGTCCTATTCTTGTGCGTTTTTTGTGCATCATGCCCCCATTGAAGTCAATGGGTGCGTGAAAATCACGGACAGCACACGGACGCACATGCATGTGCAGTCCTTGATTCACGCAACAGTTGCTAAAGAAATGATGAGAAAAAGAAAAACACCTCCTTCAGTTTTTTTTTGCTGACTTAAAAAACGTGTGAGATACAGATGACATACGCACGTAAAAATCACATAGCGCACCATACACGGATGTCACATGGTACTGCAAAGCAGGAAAAATGCTGCATATTTTACGTGCGCAAAACAGACACGTTCGTGTGAATAAAAACTTTTTTTTTTTTTAAATAAAGGTGTTTTATTGTGCAAGCAGTAAAACGTAACAAAAATATATAAATTTGGTATCACCATTATCGTAGCAACCCACAAAATAAAGTTATTATGTTATTTGTCCCGCTCGGTAAACACCATAAATTTAAGACGCAAAAAAGAATGTTGGAGGTTTTTTTTTTTCATTACTCCCCAAAAAAGTTATTAATAGTTAAATAAATGATATGTACCTCAAAATGGTGCCATTATAACATACATATCTTTTGAAATGCAACGATGAAAAAATTATAAAAACAAAAACGCTTGATCATTAAGGTACAAAATAGGTTGTACTCTATTAGAAGCTATAAAGAGACATTATCAGGCATAGAAACATAACAGACTCCCCACATATGTTTCTAAACACAGGAAAACGCATATAACCTCCTCAGAGTGGTCCTAATGTAGAGTTTACTCCATTTGCTAGGATAAGTTATTTGGAAATTATTTCATTTGTACCACACCGTGCAATATGTTTTTATCATTATTGAAGAGTGCCACCATCTGTTAGACCGTTGTATTACTAGAAATCCCTGTGTAAACGACCGAAAATAAGCAGTGTGAACATACCATTAGTTACACAGCATTGAATCCCAGTAGAGAAAAATAAATTTAGGAAAGGTCTTATGATCAAACAATGTAAAAAATATTCCAAGTACACATCCAGATTCTGGATCTCCCAAAAAAGATTATAAGTACATATAGCAAAATGTTCTTTTCCACTCAGACTATGATACCTATTGTGGGTTTACAGCAGTTTCCTATATAGCCACTACACATAAGGACAGTTTAACCAGTTGCATTCAGAGAGTCATAACTAGAGATAAGCGACCTTCCCAAAATTAGTTTAAGGCCAATTTTATCGAATCGGCTCTCCAATTCGATTCAGTCCCAATAAATTTGCCGCAAATCGCAAGTGCCCTGATTGCCTTGTCTTACTATGATATCTCTAACTCTATGTCTTCTAGGACTGTATCTACCTTGGATACAGTCCTGTGCCATAATAATATGGTGTTTTATGGGAATGACCTGATTACTGTAATGTACTATTATTGTGTGGGGTGGGAAGTGGTTAAACACTGTTACATGGTAATGAAGTATCTACAGATACTAAGGTATTGGGTTGCAAGCAATCATACATTCTCCCGCAGAAAGTATAAAGTATATAGTGCCTATAAAACTTTTTCCCATTAGAACAATATTTATTTAAAGTGTATTTATAAGACTATTTTGGTAAAAATCATAGCTTCTCATTCTTATCTGTAATCACATATCTGATATTACTGCTGTCTTTTTTCATTTCTGAATAACAAAATATTGGGCAGAATGTGCCTGGAACATTGCACACCATCAATGTAAAATGACAACAACAAGGGGGGGGGCTGTGTGGCACTATCTACAAGGGGGAGGGCTAAGGGGCACTATGTACAAGAGGGGCTGTGTGGCATTATCTACAAAGTGGGTGTGTGGTACTATCTACAAGGGGGGCTGTGTGGCACTATCTACAAGGGTGGATTGTTTGGCACCATCTACTGGGGGACTTTGTGGCACTATCTACAATGGGGGTGTGGCACTATCTACAAGAGGGAGGCCCTGTGGCACTATCTAGAAGAGGGGAAGCTGTGTGGCACTATCTACAAGGGAGGCTTTGTGGCACTATCTACAAGGGGGGTTGTGTGGCACTATCCAAAGAGGGGGCTGTGTGTGGCGCTATCTACAAGGGGGGCTGTGTGTGGTGTTATCTACAGGGGGCTGTGTGGCGCTATGTACAGGGTGGCTGTGTGTGGCTCTAACTACATGGGGCTGTGTGTGGCGTAATATACAGGGGGCTGTGTGTGTGGAATTATCTACTGGGGGCTGTGTGTGGCGCTATCTACATGGGCCTGTGTGTGGCGCCATCTACAGGGGACGCTGTGGCACTATTTACAGGGGGCACAAAGGGGGCATTATTACTGTGTGGGGGCACAAAGGGGGCACGGCTACTAAGGGGGCATTTTTTTTGTGCCAAACACTAAGGGATCACTATTACCATTTGGGGCACTGTGGATTACTAGTTTGTTTAAAGGATGGGGTATAGGTAGGGAGGGTGCTGGAAAAGCGAGAAAGCAACATATCTGTGTGTCAAATTCTGCAGAGAGGAGTCCTGGCTAGAATAAGTCGTCACAGTGGCCTGGGCCACATGGAGAAAAAAAAGGAAAAGTGAACAACCCTAATCAGAGAAAACATCACCTGTGAGTCACTGGATATAAATGTGCTGTAATCACATATGGTCTGCACAGCTCTTGTGTATAACTGGCATCTACCCCTATATAGTCACTATATGGTGGTAATATTGGTCTTTGTATAGTAACAGTAACAGTATGGGGATATTATTCAGTCACCTTATATTGTATTATTATTGGTAATATTGGTCTTATAATAGTGAGTTGTGTTAAGTAACAGTATGCAGATAATATTTAATCTGGTATAGTGGTATGATTTAATAACTGTATATGTATATAGATTAAAAAAAATTGTGTAAGAGGGGGGACATATGCTTTGGGGCTTGCAACACTCCAGGACACGCTGGAAATCAGCGATGCAGTTCTCTGCACACCGCCTTCTGAATTTACTGCATTATTGATACAGTAATTCAGCATTTGGTGCCCTACTTTTAACTTTGCCCAGGGCCACACTTTGTCCAAAACTGGCCCTGTCTATATAGTTTTAGCTTCTGATAAATGTGAGCTGGTCACCACTTCCTATTTGATACCAAGGGGTAGGTCATCATGGGATGTGTAATTACCATAGCTACTGGCTGAAAACAATGATTTATACAATAGATTACATATAGAAGCTGGATTATTCTTTCCTAAATAGCGCGTCAGAGGTGGCATGGGCGGAAATTGAACAAAATTGTAATGTGGGCTAGGTTAGTGAGTGGTAGGAATAACTTCATGTGTCTGCTAGAGTTGCTCTTTAATTAAGCTTTTGGACATAGAAATGCACCCTTAAATGTCAAATTGAAAAAAAACCTTTACAAATTGATCTAAACTCTATAGCTATTCACATGTCGATCCTGTAGTCTTTCCACATTATTCTTTGCAAAACCATTAAAGCACTGTCACGTTGCATGGTTTCTACTAGTGAACTGTTATTTTCTAGCCACAAATTGAGGTCTGGATACTCCAGATTACATTTATGCCTCAAGCCAGATGGTGTCGCTAGCTTGTCCTCAGGACGCAGATACAATTGAATACTATGGCGGAGCAGCTAGGCCTGCAGCCTATAAGGCGCTGGGACGGAATGAAGTCATCACGCCGGACTGCGCAATGGTCTCAGAGTAGGGAACGGGGCTGTGTTGCACCATCTACAAGGAGAGGCTGTGGGGCACCATCTACAAGGAGGGGCTGTGTGGCAGCATCTACAAGGGGGGCTGTGAGGCATCATCTACAAGGGGGGCTGTGTGGCACTATCTACAAGGGGGGCTGTGTGGCACCATCTACAAGGGGGGCTGTGTGTGGCACTATCTACAAGCGGGGGCTGTATGGCACCATCAGCAAGGGGGGCTGTGTGGCAAAATCTACGAGGGAGGGCTATGTGCTTCCATCTATAAGGGGGGCTGTGTGGCACCATCTACAAGGTAGTGCTGTGTGGCACCATCTGAGGGGGGCTTTGTGGCACTAGCTACAAGGGTGGGCTGTGTGGCATCATCTACAAGGGGTGGCTGTGTGGAAACATCTACAAGGGGGGCTGTGTGTGGCACTATCTACAAGGGGGGTTGTGTGGCACCATCTGAAGGGGGGCTGTGTGGCACTATCTGAAGGGGGGCTGTGTGGCACTATCTACAAGGGGGGCTTTGTGGCAATATCTACATGGGGGCTGTGTGGCACCATCTAAAAGGGGGGAAAGTGTGTGCCACTATATACAGCGGGGGCTGTGTGTGGCACTACCTACAAGGGGGGTTGAGGGACACTATCTAGAAGGGGGGCTGTGTGTGGCGCAATCTACAAGAGGGGGCTCTGTGTGGATCTATCTATAACGGGGGTGTGTGGCACTATCTACACGGGGCTGTGTGGCACCATCTAAAAGGGGGGCTGTGTGGCACCATCTACGGGGGGCTGTGTGTGGCACTATCTACAAGGGGGGGCTGTGTGTGGCACTAGCTACAAGGGGGGACTGTGTATGGTGCTATCTACAAGAGGGGGGCTGTGGGTAGAACTATCTACAGGGGGCTGTGTGTGGCGCTATCTACAAAGGGGCTCTGTGTAATGCTATCTACAAGAGGGGTGTGGCGTTATCTAGAGGGGGCTGTGTGTGGCGTTATCTACAGGGGGCTGTGTGTGACCTCCTTAATTTATTTTCTTTTAATTTATTGTTATGGTAACTCCCTTATCTAACTATATTGCTTGTAAAATGTACAAATGGTTTTATGCTTGAGTTACATTAAAAAGAAGTTACAATTTTTGTTATTTTTTTACTATTGATTGGTAGCGAAAGCAAACATGGTGAGGGCGGAAAGAAATGTCGGGAAAGAAGTTGGGGGACGCCAATCTGAATTTTTGCCCTGGGTGCAGGAGAACCTAGCTACGCCGCTGCATAGTGGCAATAAATATTATCCGCTGTTACACCTCTTTAAGTGTCTCTCATGTGCCTGTCTGTTTTTTTTATTTTTTTATTCAGAAGAGGCTTCTCTTTGCCACACTCCCAAAAGTAAATCCACCCAAATATATTCAACTTAAAGTAAAAGTACTTATTACATTTAGTATACTTGCATTATAAATGCTTTAAAAATAATGTTTATTTGCTGTGATAACTTACATTAGTGTAAGTGGTAGCGCCCCCTAATTTTTTCTAACATGTCCTGAATCCTGCGTCCACTTTCACCAGAAAGCAGAGGAAGACATGCATGCGTAGTGCATTTATTTTCCTGCTCTGCATTAGCGCTGCGCACAATTTTCTACTTGAGATTCGGCCAATTAAAGAAATTTGTGCTCGCTTGCTCGGCTTTTTCGGTAACTTTAAATGTTAAATGGGGTGTGGCACCTCTCTGTTTTTTTCTCTGCCTGGATGCAGCGCCGTTGGCCGTCTCACTAGGCGGGTCGGGGCACCCACATTATCCACATATTTGTGGGTCCCAGAGGTGGGACTCGCACCTATCATACATTTATGGCATATTGTGTGGATATGCCACAAATGTGTAAGTTTGGAATACATCTGTATGTATGTAATACATAAGTCCAGATGTGTAATAGTTTGTTCTAAGCATGAATTATTATACACACACAAACCCCGGTTTTTGGACATTATGTAATTAGGGCCTGTTCACATCAGCATTGCTCTTCTGTTGAGGGGTTCCGTCAGAGGTTTCCGTCGGGTTAACCCCTCAACGGAAAGTCAAACTGAAATCTTAGCTTCCGTTTCCCTCCCCATTGATCTCAATGGTAACGGAAACGTTGCTAACGGTTTCCGTTTGTCACCGTTGTGACAGGGTTCCTGTAACGTCCACAGCCGCGGACCATCGTTCTGACTTTCCCCTCGACGGTCGCGGCCATGGACATGTGGGTGCTGGGCAGCATCTCCATCCTGAGAGATGCCAGCACTCACTTCCGCCTCGCTATGCTGGTTCCCGTAGGGTGCGCGCTTGCGCCCAGCCTTAAAGGGCCAGTGTGTGCACATGTAAAAAATCAGTAATTATCCCAGGATAACCCTGCACTATAAAAAGGGCTCTGCCCTTTCACTCATTGCCTGAGCGTTGTTGTGTTTACCCATGTTAGTCTTAGCAAATGGTCCCTGTTATCCTGTTCCCGTTATTCCCGTGCCCTGCTACTTGTATCCCGTGCTATATTTGTTCCTGTGCCTTAGAGTGTTGAAGTCGTATTTTGCCACCTGTCACGCCTGCTGTTATACACCACGTCTGGTGTCGTCTGTCTTCAAGTTCATATGTGTCTAGCCTCTGCTACTGTCTGGACTATCAAAGGTACTCTTGTACTAGGACTGCTGTTTGGCCAGCTGCTACTCCGCTATGGCAGAGCGGCCTATTGGGTCCACATACCCACGGATCGTGACAGTTCCGTTGTTCTTGACGGAATCAATAAGGTTTCAGTTTGCCTTTCCATTGAGGGGTTAACCCAACGGAAACCTCAACGGAAGGGCAACGCTGATGTGAACACAGCCTTAGAGAGAACTTTATGAGTTTCACAGCTTTCAGAAATATTCAGATGATATATTTAATAATTTTTTTATAACAGAGATGTCAAGGCCTGCAGTCCTGAACGATGGATAAGTAATGTTTAACATTTATAAATATAGAAAAAGCTGAGTGAGTGAGTTTGTATAATATGTTATTACAGTACATCATAATGCATGCAAGACTGAAAATGATTTTGACATTATCATAAATAAATGTACCCTTAGGCTGACTTTAAATGTTGAAAGCAAGATTAATGTACACGTACAGCAAAGCAATCTTTTAGAAATGTGATTGAAGTTTAATTTCCAATTACATACATCCTAAAGCAAATATAGATTAATAACTGCCAAATCTAAGACAAGTAGATAAATGAAAGTGTAGAAATGTTTCCTGCAACCATTTATTTAGTCAAATTATATATAGGATTTAATAGTGCAAGAACTTCACAAAATGTAGACAAATACATTGCAATAACTATGTTTCTGTTTAGCAAAATACTAAAGGAACACTCTTGGAAAATGTATACGTTGGTTTGGCCCAGAGGAGGGATCTTTCTGTCATGCCCCAGTCCTTCAGGCCCTGCACCAGGAATAACACGGTTTTACTTTGTGTGTACCTTTAAGGGTATGTGCACACAGGGCGGATTAGCTGCAGGTTTTTGGCAATGGATTAGATTCCGGAGAAACTGCAGTGTGTTACAGTAGCAGCAAAGTGGGTGAGATTTAAACAAATCTCATCCAACCGCTGCAGAAAAAATCTTCTGAGAAACCGTTCATAAATTTTTAATCTGCAGCATCTCATTTTATGCTACGAAATCGTTGAGCTTTTGTTGCGGTTTTTCCCCATTTAGTTTAATGTTGCAATTTTTGCGATGGAAAAGGTGCAATTCTGCCGCAAAAATAGCAACTCAGAAAAAAACAAAACTTTTCATCCCATAAGGCAGCTGCAGCCAATCACAGGCTGTAGCGATCACATGGGCTGCAGTGTCATCACAGGAGGCTGGGCTGTACGGATACCAGAAGGACATGTTGCCATGGCAATGCCAGTGAAGGTATTGTTTTTATTTTCTTTGCTCTTCTTTCCACAATTTGCTGGTTCTAGGTTGGATACACTGTGTACATTTACGCAGTGTATCCGACCTTTGTGAACATACCCCAAAGAGGACCTGTTAGCTCTCCTGATTTGTCTATTTTAATAAATACTTATATATTTTTTTTTAAATTGTGAAGCAATTATGCTGTTCCTCTGTTATTCCTCCTTCAAATGTATGTATAAATGTTTTTATTTAATGGGGAATATAAGAATTTATTAAGACAAACCTGTCAGAAAAGGTAGGAGGTCGGCTTTAAGCTCCAGTTTGAAAACAATAATACCTCATCTATCAAGTTATTTTATCGATAGCATTTAATCTATATCAAAATTGTTTAGGAATTAATAGCTGATGAAGGCATTCTACTACAGCTACTTAATTAATTCGGAAAAAAAAAAACAGAGGAAAAACATCTATGAATGTAACAAGTATCATCATCAGAACGTGACAAATTTTTAATATCATAATAAACAACATTCTGTAGGGGTTTCATGCTCACATGTAGGCAGTTTCAAGATATCACTTGCTAATTTTCCTTTGACCATGACTACAATGGGCCGGGGGGATGTAAGTCTGAAGCAGCTTTGATTTTGATCACTTTTTTTATAAGAACAGTCCCCCAAATGATAAAAAATGATCAGACCCATCAGCTGTAATCTGTGGGGAACGCTGCAGTAAGTGTTTACTTTACTTGCAGCGCAGCCACAGGGGAAATATAACATTACACAGTTCCCACTGAAATCAATCCATGTAATGCATGAATATGTCGGGTTATCCAAAAGGGGGAGAGACACTCTATAAAGCCACTAGCAGCTTTGTCTAATAAATGAGGGCCCTGAATGGGGGACTACCTTCTTTTAACACAGAATTCCCTAATAGAAAACTCCTTTTCAAATACCTAAGGCCTCATGCACACGACCGTATTTTTTCCCACCCGTAAATACTGGCGTAAATACGGGTCCGGTGTCACACGTATTCGACCCATTTTGCACCAGTATTTACGGACCCGTGCCGTGTCACCAGTATTCCACCCGTATTTACGGGCACGTTTTCGATGCAAAATTGCACTGCACTAATCGGCAGCCCCTTCTCTCTATCAGTGCAGGATAGAGAGAAGGGGCAGCCCTTTCCGAGGTAAAAGTAAAAGAAATTCATACTTACCCGGCCGTTGTCTTGGTGACGCGTCCCTCTCTTGACATCCAGCCCGACATCCCTGGATGATGCGGCAGTCCATGTGACCGCTGCAGCATGTGATTGGCCTGTGATTGGCTGCAGCGGACACATGGGCTGAAACGTCATCCAGGGGTGTCGGGCCGGATGTCGAGAGGGACGCGTCACCAAGGCAACGGCCGGGAGACCGGACTGGAGGAAGCAGGAAGTTCTCGGTAAGTATGAACGTCTTTTTTTTTTTTTACAGATTGCTCTATATTCTGATCGGTAGTCACTGTCCAGGGTGCTGAAAGAGTTACTGCCGATCAGTTAACTCTTTCAGCACCCTGGACAGTGACTATTTACGGACGTCGCCTAGCAACGCTGCCGTAATGACGGGTGCACACTTGTAGCCACCCGTCATTACGGGAGCTCCATAGACTTCTATGGGCTGTCCGTGCCGTTATTACGGCCTGAAATAGGACATGTTCTATCTTTTTCAACGGCACGGGCACCTTCCCATAAGAAAACGGGAAGGTACCCGTGGCCAATAGAAGTCTATGAGCCCGTTATTACGGGTCGTAATTACGACCCGTAATAACGGGAGTTTTTACGGTCGTGTGCATGAGGCCTAAGTCGGACAACCAATTTGAGGACTAGAAGAATTTCTAAGCTTTTCCTTCTTTTTCACTTATATTCATTTTTATTATGAAAAATAATTGGAGGAAATTAGATTTCTCTATTGTTTTCTTTTTTTAATTTGTGATTTTATATTTACACTGATCACCATAAATAATGTTTTCATTTTCATTTTCTTGTATCAGTTTTAACAGTTAACATACAATCAAAAACAAAAAAATATGTATGTTTTTTAATATTTTGTGATGTTCATTTAAAATAGTTTATTTTTTAACATTTTTAACATATTTCATAACATCATCATATGCAGGCATACCTCTATATGTCGGAACATTACAGTATAATACAGTATAACCTGAAGGGCATTTTTATAAGAAATCCCTGGGGTGCTTTCTAAATCACCCTTACAACCTGTATGTAAACATGAACTCCAGCGATCAATCATGATGTTAAGGCTTACAGTAAACCAATTAAGCCAGAGGAACCTTTTTTCTGGCAGAGGCCATTTGGATATTTATAACATCATTTGCGGGCCATACAAAATTATGAACTTAAAAATGAGCCTGCTATATTTGGTCAAACTTTTAAATAACTCACCCCTAATGTTATGGCTGGAGCTGCTTCTCTTTGGTGAGGCGTGTGATGTTAGCCGGTATTGATGATGTTATTACTGCGTCGGTCAGTCTGGAGCGCAGACGACTCTGTACAATGGTAAGTTTTGAAAATAAGTGCTCGCAGCAGTAAGTTGTTCTGACTTACTTAAAGGGGTTTTCCCATCAGAGACATTTATGACATATCTACAGGATATGTCATAAATGTCAGATAGAATGCGGGTTCCACCACTGGGACCCGCAACTATCGCTAGAACGGCGCCCCTAAACCCCGTTATACCTCTCTGTGTTCCGGCTCATTTCCAACCATGAAGAAGAAAACAGCATAGCTCGCTGAGCTACGCTGTTTCCGCAACTCCCATGGTAGTGAATGGTAGTTACGGAAACAGCGTAGCTCTCATGCTACGCTGTTTCCGTAACAACCATTCAGTTCTATGCTGTTTCCCTTTTCATGGTCAGAATTCACCAGCATCGGCCGCAACACAGAGCAGTAGAACGGGGTTTAGGTGGCCCCGTTCTAGAGATAGGTGCGGGACCCGCATCTATCTGACATTTAAGACATATCCTGTGGCAACGTTTTGACCCATGACAAGTGGAGGGTTTTTCTCAAGTGGAGGGTCTTTCTAGAGGCTTGAGAAAGACCCTCCACTTGTCACGGGTCGAAACTTTGCCATTTTTTACTGGATGTTTGACCAAACATATTGATTGAAATTTGGGAGACGTGTGCTGCTGTTCAACCACAGACTGGGTTTGTCTGATCTTACAGCGTGTCACCGCTCCTGACATCGGGATTTGTGCTGCTTCAAATATTTTATTTTTTGGATTATAACCTGTGGATATGTCATAAATGTGTCTGATGGGAAAAGCCCCGACTTTGTGTTCTCCTCTAAAACAGGTCCTGTCGCATTTGTAACAGCTTGTAGCAAAAAAAAACATGGCGGCAGCGGCGGCCAGAGTGAGGTCGGTGCGTGCTGTGATGGGAGTGGACCAGTCCGGTCATCTGACCTCACATCACTGACGTGAGGTCAGGTGACCGGACTGGTCCACTCTCGGACCGGCACACATCGACCTTACTCACACCGTTGCCGCCATACTTGCTCCATCCGCCCTTCTCCTGCTCCTAAATGTAAAGTGAGTAGGGCCGACGGAGCCAAGAAGCTAATAACCTTGTCGCAGCATGCTCTGAGTGAGGTCGGGCCAGACCAAATGATCCTGGAGGTTCCCCACCCTGAACTAAGGGAACACCTTCAATTCTGAACATGGTAAATCAATGGTTACATATTAAATTAAAGGGGTATTACAGTTTCATCAAATAAATGTTATTTTGTGAATGGTTAAAAATTGCATAATTTTCCAATATGCGTTCTATATCAATTCCCTGTTGATTTTAAGATCTCTGCTTGCAGTTATTAGTAGGAATCTTCATTGTTCACTCCCAGTGGATAAGAATCTGTGCATGGTCATGTGATGGACACTGGTCCTGGGGTCCTGGGATCCCTACAGCTCTGATACACATACTGTAACTAGTCGCGCAATTGTGTGTCCATCACATGACCATGGAAAGAATTTTATCCATTAGAAGTAAACAATGAAGGTTCCTACTGAATGACAGCAAGCAGAGGTTTTAAACATCAATTAACACAGAATTAATACAGAAAGTATATTAATAAACAGATAACTTTTCATTATCCTAAGAATAATAATTATTTGCCGAAAATGGACAACCCCTTTTCTATACTAATTTTTTTTAGAACAAAACATTTTTGCATCATGAATTTTGTTGTAGTTAACATCACAGTTCTTAATATGTTATAGAAGTTCGGCAGAACTCTGCACATTGAATAAATTAAGAAATTACAACTATCACAAATCTGTGAAGTGTAGATTTGAAGCTATATTAAGTTTGACATCTATGTATTGTGTGTTGTTTCACTGCACCTAATAATCTGTGAGTCTATTTCACTCTGACACCATGTGGCTGTTGCACTCACTGCAGTTTTAGTACAGTCTCCTTTATTTCTGGTAGTATTTGGATTTGCTCAGTATTCTGATTCACAATTATATCATTTATGTTTCTCATGTATAATTAATTTTGTATGTAACTTGGGCCTAGTGATTGATTGATTGATTGATTGATTGATTGATTGATTGATTGATTGATTGATTGATTGATTGATTGATTGATTGAAGAAGGACGTCGGTTAGGCCACAGGACGTAGCTGAATGTTATAGGTGTTACACTTAGAAGAAGCTTTACCAGAGTGTGATATCTTGAAAATTATTCGACTTCTAATAGTAATGTGTTTAGGGGAATCCAGGATCCCAAAACACTGTTATCCTATGAGATGCATTATATATTTCACTGTTATTTTAGTACATATGTGATGGATAAGAATTAATATAAAGTATTGATATTGTTATGCAAATTAGCCCTTAAAAAAACAGCATTTATTTAAAGAGATGCTTCACTTATGACGTCTCTATAATGATAAAAATACATAATTAGATATTCTCTATAATGTTTCTTGTCAAAGCACTTTTCTAGCAGTGAGAATGATTACCAATAATAGTAATAATTATTAGAAAAGTTGTGGGGATTTCCAAAGTTCCTGCACTCATTTCCAATTAAATCCATTTAGTTGTTACAGCACATAATAAAGTTTGAATAGTCCCGTTTTTGGCCACTAGTTAACCCCTTCCCATACTTGGCTTATGTGATCACTCTTCAAGGGGTGGTTGCAGCTGTGATTGATACCCGCCACCCCACAGCAGCTGTCAGAAAAAAACTCTGATCCTGTAATGTAACCCATAGTTGCATGATCGTAGAAAAAAAAATATATAAAGTAAGAGTCCGCTGGTGGGACAAAAATAAATAAATTCAATAAATTTTAATAAAATAATCAGTTAAAAAATACACGTTAAAAAAAATAATAAATCCAAATAGAACAAAAACCTTTTTATTAAATAAAACCTAACACAATACACATTTTAGGTATCCCCCATTAATCATTACAAACCATATGTTAAATTTAAGATGCCATTTAGAATGTTATGTAAATAAAAAAACAATAATAAAAAAAAAAAACAATGGTGGGACCCTGGGATCATTGTTGTGTCTAGGTCTTGAGAGATGTCGATATAAAATTCCACTCCTCTAATTCTCCACTCTTAGCTCCTGTTCAAATCTAAGGGAAGAACTTAAAGGGTAACTAAACGTTCAACAAACTTCTGACATGTCATAGTGACTTGTCAGAAGTTTGGATTGGTGGGGGTCCGAGCACTGAGACCCCCACTAATCGCTAAAACAAAGCAGCAGAAGTTCTCATGTGATCGCTGAGCCGCTTCATTTCTGTTTGGCTTTTTCTGGAAAGCTGATGTATTGGGGTACGGGCTCATAGATTTTCTATGGGTCCCACCATTGTTTTTTTTTTATCGTTTTCTTATTTACATAACATTCTAAGTGACATCTTAAATTTAACATATGGTTTGTAATGATTAATGGGGATACCTAAAATGTGTATTGGGAAGTTTGTTGAACGTTTGGTTACCCTTTAAAGGTTACCTGTCGTTTCATTTGACTTTTCAGGATAAGCTACCATGTGTGTGTACATGAGGAGTAGAACTATTTCTCGCCATTACATGACTTTGATTTTGCAATCTTTAGCAGTTTTCCCGTTTGCATGCTATATCTGTAGTTTGCATTTCTCTCTGAGCTGGGGTGATGACTAGCAGCCATACACTACACACAGTAAGACGATGAGACTCTGACTATAACCTTATCTCTCACTCAGAAACTGCCCCAAGATCATGCAGGACATACATAGGGAAGTACTGACCTGTACTGCTGTGAATAAAGTGCTTTGGTTGTGATATAACGTTCCTATGCCTGTTGTTCTGCCATTATCTCCTGCACTTCCTGATCTCTTACCCCCCTCCCCTCTCCATAGGCTTCCATAGACATGTGTAATCTGATACATGTGAGCTGCAGTCTGACTTGAGGCAGACAGAGCTGAATTTTCAGAGTGAAAGTCAGTTTAGCAGAGAGAAAGGGAGCAAGAAAACAGCCTGATAAGAGCAGAAAGAATAATTTTTCTCTAATAAGATACATTACAGAGTTTCTTATAATCGCCTGCAGTATTCATTTATGCAAAGTTAGTTGAAATGACAGTGCCCATTTAAAGGTAAAGTTCCCTTAAAACATTTTGTTGACATCTCACTGAGACATGTCAGAAGATGTTATCAGTGACTGGTCTGTGCCCTTTGACCCCCTGCGATTGCTAGAATGAAGGGGCTGTGGCAAATTCCCAAGTCAGTCAGAAATCTCCAATTTACTGCAGTAGGACTGCATGCGCATTACATTTCCAAGTACAGTCGAAGACAAAAGGGTATAACACTCAGAGTAGTGCTGAGGTCACTTTCTCCTAAGGATCGTAGTGGTCAGAGGGCAAAGACTGTCACTGATAACATCTTCTGACATATCGCAGTGACATATAAGAAAATGTTCAAAGATGAACTTTCCTTATAATGGATATTCCACCTTTATTTTTTAGGATATCTGCAGGACTTAGGCATTATTTATTAACCCCTTCCCGACATTTGACTTATCCATACTTCATAGCCGGGTAGGGGAAGTATGGAACGGGCTCACGGAATGAACCCGCTTCATACGAGTGTTGGCTGTCCGCTTCATACAACGCGAGTGTTGGCTGTATGTTACAGCCGACACCTCACAGTAACGAGCGGGATCGCACTCGATCGCGATCCCGCTAGTTTAACCCGTTATATCAAAAATCAAGCCCTCATAGGACTATATCGATGGAAAAATGAAAAAGTTATGGCTATTGGAAGGTGGGGAGGAAAAACGAAAATGAAAATCTGAAAGATGTTTACGACGGGAAGGCGTTAAACAATTGAGATGTAAGTGATCATTGGTTTATGTTATGTCTTTTTATACTTCTAGCCAGTTCTCATCCTGCGGGGTTTGTTAAAATCTTCCATTAGAGCCTTCTCTGTCACCTATGTATCCTTGTCCAGTATACAGAATGGCAATTGATACAGTGTGCAGGTTAGATCTGTATATGAAAAATATATAGGAGTCTGAAAATGTAAAAACTATATACCATGTAGTAATAAAATAATACACATAGCTAATTTACAAAGCTAATACTTCTGCATTCTTACATAATACACATTATGTAATATATTTTGCCAGTCTAAAATGAAGAGTAATATTCTGTATTGTTATTAAATTAATCCCTCCTGAAGCGCATATATAATCTGATTACGGAAACTGCTAATGCAAGGCTCCATATAAAGAGAAGCTGATAGGGACAGATGCTACTTTAATTAAAACCTGTTTCCATTCTTTATCCTATACAAAACAATAAACCTAAAAGCAGTTTTACTGATTGAACAAGACGACTGAAAAGGAGGAAGACCTGAAGCTATAACATCCTGCCCATACAAGTTTTGGAAGAGAGAAGCTTTTGATCAATATGTATACCAATATTACTATAGCTGACCTAATGGAAAACATCACAGCGAAGCCTACCATATTCCCCAGATCTGGATATAGCATTTTGTCATTTCTAATGTTTTTAAATGCTATATTTTCCATTTTTAACAATTTGCTAGTGATTGTAGTAACGATGAAATACCCACAACTTCGCAATCCTATCAATATTTTCATACTAAACCTATCCTTTTCGGACCTGTTGATGACTCTGTGTGGTACCACCATAGTAGTTAGCACCACTTACCATGGCTATTTCTACCTGGGTGAAAAATTCTGTATTTTCCAAGGATTTGCTGTCAACTATTTTGGTAAGTTGCCACAAATGCTTGTATATTATCTGTTACATAGTAGGTATAATAAACACAATAATATTAACCCCTTAATGACCGAGCCATTTTTCATGTTTTCGTTTTTCACTCCTCCCGTTCCAAGAGCCATAGCTTTTTTATTTTTCTGTCAATCTAGCGGTGTCAGGACTTATTATTTGCAGGAGAAGTTGTGGTTTCTAATGGCACCATTTAAAGTACTATATAATGTACTGAGATACTGAAATAAAATTCTTTGCAGGCAGAAATTGGAAAAAACTGTGATTCCTACATTGTTTTTTGGGTTTTCGTTTTTACAGCTTTCACCGTGGGGTAAAAACAACAATGTAACTCTATTCTTCAGCTGAATACGATTACGGTGATACCAAATTTATATAGGTTTTTTATATTTTATTACTTTAAAAAAAAAAAAAACCTTTTTGTTAAAAAAAATTGTTTTGTTTCACCACATTCGGAGAGCCATAACTTTGTTTTATTTTTCCGTGGATTGAGCGGTGTGGGGGCTTATTTTTTTTGCGGGATGAGCTGTCGTTTTTATTGGTACCATTCTTTGGTACGTAAAACTTATGATCACTCTTTATTCCATTTTTTTTGCGAGCTAATGTGACCAAAAAACAGCAATTTGGGGGTTTTACATTTTTTATGGCGCATTAAATAATGCTGTATTGTATTAGTTCAGACTATTACGGAGGCAGCGATACCAATTTTGGAATTTGGAATTTTTTGGCCCTATTAATAACTTTCTTTCTTTTTTACACAATTTATTAGTCTCCTTAGGAGATTTCAACCAGTGATCGTTAGATCACTGGTACAATATACTGCAATACTAATGTATTGCAGTATACCGTGATTTTCACAGGCTTCTGTTAAGCCGTGCCAGAGACACGGCTTAATAGAGGCAGACAAATTGCAGCCCTGGGGGCCTTCATTAGGCCCCTGGGCTGCAATGACAACCATTGGCACCCCACCGATCGCGGTGTGGTGGCGCCAATGAGATGCCGGAGGGGGCTGCCCCTCTCTCTATAACGCCTCAGATGCTGCGGTCGCGATTGACCGGAGCACTTGAGGGATTAAACGGCCAAGAACAGCACGATCGCTGTTCCCGGCCATTAGTCTGGGCTGTCAGCTGGAAAACACAGCTGACACCCGCAAGGTATGGAGGACGCTCAGCCCGTGAGCGCCCCCCATACTTCCCTTTGACACTTATCACATACATATGCATGATAATTAGTCAAGGGGTTAAATAATAGAATTAATGTTGAATGGGAAAACAACACCATCACTAGTGATTAGGGTCATTAATTTGTTTACTTGGTTTGCTTATTTTAGGTTTACTATTATCTACTGGTAACACAAGGTCATATGTACTTTGTGTATAAAGGGGGTTTTAAACTGGCCGATTATCGGGCAGACGAGCGTTCATAGAACACTCATTGCCCATAATTGCCCTGTGTAAACAGGGGAACGATCAGTAGATAAACTAGAAAATGCTCGTTCATCTGCTGATCGTATCGTTTTTAAAAAGTAAAATATTATCGTTATTGGCAGCACATCTCCCTGTGTAAACCGGGAGACGCGCTGCTGACATGATAATAATGTATGGGGACGAGCGATCGTTGTAACGACCGCTCGTCCCCATCCATAGCTCCGTGTGACAGGAGCGAACGAGCGCCGATCAACGATGTCTCGTTGATCAGCACTCGCTGCATCGGCCGATTATTGGCCGGTGTAAAAGAGCCTTAACTTTTTTCAAATTCTCTGTTTGCTGTCAGTGAATAAGAACATTTTTTTTTATCCAGAGGCTCAAAACCAGTACAGACTTAAAACTTCTCACTTGTGAGGGGTAGATACAAGTTTATCCAGTCTAAACAATACTCTGTGAGCTAAATAAATCAACAGTGTTGATCTATCTCCTGTCCTGGTGGTTTGTTACAATGAATCAGCGTCGGTAAGTGTATCTGTATGGAGTGCAGGCTTTTTAGCTCACAGAGACTTGTCTAGACTTAATACAATAGTACTTATTCACTAGCTTTGAGCAGGGTTTTTTTTTGACAGGTTTTCAGTTTATAGACAAGTTTTTATTCATTGACATCTCAGAGTTTTCATTCACTGAAAGCACAGATTTTGTCTTGTAACAAGCTCTGCACCCTGTGTACACTACCCATCATATGACCCGGACAGATTTTTATCTACAGGAATTAAGGCTTGGGCTACACTGCGACATTGGCTGCAACACAGGTCGAGCTTCCAAAGATTGCTGTGTCGCACTGCATACACCACAGTAATGTAAGTAAATGTGGCCATGTTGAGACGTGCAAGTTGATCACCAGTGATCACTTATATCTTGTAACGGCCGCGGTCAGGGACCGCCTCCTCCCCTTACCTGCTGACGGCCGCGACCACAGACCCCTCTCATCCTGCCATCTCCCTCCCCGGAGACTGTGTCGCACAGCATACATCACAGTAATGTAAGTAAATGTGGCCATGTCGCGACCTGCAAGTTGCTGCGACTTGACAGTCTCAAGATATCCAAAAGGTTTGAGGGTCACAGTGCGACCACATTCACTTACATTACTGCAATTGTACACAGAGCAATATAATGATCTTTAGACTTTAGATCTTGTGTCGTGGCCAAAGTCGTCGTGTCGTCATAGCCTTAACAACAAAGTTCCTAATGGATGACATTTTTTACTTTTTTCTCATAAGTACAACACTTTGGCTCAGCGTGCCAGTTCTAGTTCTAACAAATTTGGTTGTATAGCTATCAACATACAAAACAGTACAGATTCACTAGAAAGACAATTTAGGAAATAAATATCTAACTGTGAAATATAAATGATAAAGGCATGCATAATAATATCTACATACACGGCTGATAAGCTACTGTACATATATCTTACCATCTTATACAAACTTTCTTGTGCCATTGTAAACTATTCGTGACGGTAACAGCCTTGTATCTGTTCAAATTAATGATTATAACATTTAGTCCTGTTAATGCGCCCTCTAGTGGCGACTAATTTTCCAGTTTATAACTTTGTTAATTGGCAGTCAAAAGAGTCAAAATAATGCAAAACTGAACTTTTTCTGTGTTTTCGAAATAAATTGTGCATTATATATGTTTTCTACAAGCTGCTTTTATGAAAATTCTGGCAAATTGTTAACTATTTTCTTATCATAAACTTTTGCTTTTAACAATCACATTATGTTACAGGAATTGTGTCCCTCTGGTCGTTGACGATGCTAGCATATGAGAGGTACAATGTGGTCTGCGAGCCAGTAGGGGCACTGGAACTCAGCACTCAGAGGGGTTACCAAGGCCTGGCATCCATCTGGCTGTTCTGTCTTGTTTGGGCCATAGCACCACTATTTGGCTGGAGTTCATATGGACTTGAAGGTGTTCAGACCTCTTGCTCAATTGGCTGGGAAGAGAGGTCCTGGAGTAACTACAGTTACCTGATTACCTACTTTCTGACATGCTTCATTATTCCTGTAGCAATAATTGGATTTTCATATGGAAGCATACTGCACTCATTGCATAAGGTATTATTATCATACACGGCAACACTGTTTCCCTATTCATAGATATAACATTTTTGCTAAAGAAAATCATATAACACCGGGGCTGCAGTTTATCGTATTTATTTTGTTTTTGCAGGATAATTAAAAAATAAACTTCTGTTCACACTACCGTCATGGCTTCTGTACTTAATGGAGCCATGACAGGTATGAAGGATCAATTTTATAAATTGATCCCAGGTAATCCTGTTTGATCCCGTTGACTTATGGGATCAGTTCGTTTTCCATCATGTTTCTCATGGCAAGAATATTGACTGCAGAAGTTTTACACACCGCAAGTCAAGTTCCGCACTTATTTTCTTCATATTTTTTCCGTACCGTGTGGATGAGATTTTTTTTGAAATCTCATTAAATTCGCTGCGATTCTAATACGCGGCAGATTTTCCGCAATTAAACCATTGAGGAAAATCTACATCTAATACGCCCCGTGTGAACAAACCCTTACACAACGGACAAACGTTGTGTGAAAAACCATGCATGTGTGAATAGCCCTATTGATTTGCTTGGGTCCGTGTGCTGTCCATTATTTCAACGGACAGCACACAGATGCAAAACACGTTCACCTGAATGAGCCCTTAAAGAGAAAGGGAAAGATTGCTGTCCACCATGTAAAGGGGTTGTGTGATTACAGAAAACTAAGCCAGCCAGCCTTTACATTCACTTCACGGATACACAGGGAGGGGGTAGGTAGCTCCCTGACATTGAAGCCTGTGACGACACGTCACAGTTAGGGCCTGTTCACATCACCGTTCATTCCCGTTCCGGGGTTCCGTCGAAGGGTTCCGTCGGGTGAACCCCGCAACGGAAAGTGAAACTGACAGCACAGCTTCCGTTTCAGTCACCATTGATCTCAATGGTGATGGAAACATCGCTAATGCTTTCCGTTCGTTACCATTCCGTCTGGTTTCCGGTTTTCCGACGGAATCAATAACGCAGTCGACTACGCTATTGATTCCGTCGGAAAACCAGAAACTAGACGGAATGGTGACGAACGGAAAGCATTAGCGATGTTTCCGTCACCATTGAGATCAATGGTGACTGAAACGGAAGCTGTGCTGTCAGTTTCACTTTCCGTTGCGGGGTTCACCCGACGGAACCCTTCGACGGAACCCCGGAACGGGAATGAATGGTGATGTGAACAGGCCCTTACAGCAGAATCTCCACTTCCAGGACCAGGCTGACGGGGTCTGAAATCCAGTTAACAATGCTGTTTTAAAAATCAAAGTATTTTAGTACGTTTTCTTATTTTACATTTGCAAAACGACAAACAGCGTTTTCTGTAGTTAGACAACCCCTATAAGGCCCTGTTCACACAGAGTTTTTTGCAGGAGGAAAATTCTGCCTCAAAATTCTGAGAAAACCGCCCCCGCCTCCCATTGAAATCAATGGGAGGCATGTTCAGCCGGTTTTTGACGAGTTTTGCGGAGCGGTTTCCGCTCCAAAAAGCTCATCAAAATACTCTGTGTGAACAGGGCCTAACTGAAACACGCTCGTGCATGAGCTGAATGTTTATTTTCTGCAGCAGCTGGGGCACCGTACAGTATTCTATGCACTGCAGCTGCTGAGGAACCTCTTATAGAAAAAGGTAGCACTGCATGTCAATTCATCAGTGCTTGACCTAGGAGAAGGAACCCCCAAAATAGATCTGTGACAGGCCTTTTCTCCAGGAAGAGATAAGCAGCGCCTATGTAGCACTACTCATCTCTGTATAATTGTCAGATTCTGACACCAGAATGTAATGTTTATACAAATATTATTTACATGTCAGCGGAAAGTTTCCATTAATGTGTAATTGCTATGTTAATGGAAGCAGATTTAGATTTAATGTGAATATATAAATCTGAGCATTAAGACATAGCAAATCTATATAACCATCCTTTCTATTGTGTTTATTTTCCCTTAGCTGAACAGGAAAATAGAAGATCAAGGAGGAAAGACAAACCCAGAGGAAGAGCTGAGAGTAGTAGTGATGGTGCTTTTCATGGTGATGGCATTCTTTGTATGTTGGTTGCCATATACCGTGTTTGCTCTTATTGTGATCATTAAACCAACCCTCTACATTCCTCCTCTTGCTGCTACTCTTCCAGCATATTTCGCTAAGACAAGTCCTGTCTACAATCCAATCATCTACATCTTTCTAAACAGACAGGTAAGGATGTAATAATATGTTTACATAGCGCTTGTCATAATATAGGATTAAGGCCCCATGCACACGACCGTATTTTCATCTATCACGAAATACTGTCCGTGAATACTGATCTGTAGGCATCCATATTTCATCCGTATATACGGATCCATAAAAAAAGAGGGAGGATGCAAATGATGTCATCAGCATATTGCATAGCAGCGCTTCCGTAAATACAGACTGTATACAGATGCACTTCCATAGCCATCCTTATTTACGGAAGCTCTCATAGGTGTCACGGTTGGTGGGTATGTGGACCCACTAGGCCGCACCGCCGTAGCGGGGAGGCAGCTGGCCAAACAACAGAGCACCCTAGAAATACAAAGTCCCGCACTAGGGTACCTGGGTAGTCCAGACAGTGGCCGCAACTCTGGCACGGATGGAGGTGGGTGCAGCAGGCAACGCCAGACGTGGCGATGACAGCAGGTGCCACAGGTTGCGCCAGACATGGTGAATCCCTCCGGACGTGGAAGATGATACTGGACGTGGCAGTGACACAGGACGTGGCAGATAACACAGGACGTGACAAACGACAGCAAGTGCAATAGACACGACTCCAACACTAGTAGGCACAGGAATAAGAACACAGCACGGGATACAGGAACAGGTAACAGGGCACGGGTAACAACTGGAACGGGAAACACTAAGGGACCATTTGCAAGACAGACTTGGGATAAACTAACAACGCTCAGGCAAGGATGAGAAGGGCAGGGGCCCTCTTATAGTCCAGGAAATCATGTGAGTTGATGATGATTGTTTTCATGTGCGCACGCTGGCCCTTTAAGAGCGGGCACGAGCGTGCGCGCTCACCCTACGGGACACAGTAAACTGGAGCGGAAGTGAGAACTGGTGTCTCCTAGGAAGGAGACGGGGACCAGCGCTCACGGATCCATGGCTGCAGGCGGTGGGAGGCGAGTAAACCCGACGGCCCGCGGCCATGGATGCTACAATAGACTTCCATGGGAGAGTCCTTGCCGTAATTACGGACAAGAATAGGACAAGTTCTATAATTTTTTCAGCACAGACACCCATCAGTAAAAATACTGAAAGGTGTCTGTGTCCAATAGAAATGAATTGGTCCATAATTACTGATGAAAAATATGGTCGTGTGCATGGGGCCTTACAATGTCTTAGAACTATAATTCAAAATGTGAACACATTGGGTGAGATTTATAAAAATGTATACAAAGAAATAGTGAAGCAGTTGTCTATAGCAACCAATAAGATTCCAGCTCTCGTTTTTCAGAGACTCTTAAAATGAAAGAAGAAATCTAATTGGTTGCTTTGGGAAACTGCTCCCTTTTGTCTTTGTACCAGTCTTGATAAAGTTCCCTTATAATAAACATGACAAAGTTGCATTTAGGGTCTGTTCACTCATGACAAATTTGTCGCAGAATTTTTGTCTACTGTACCTTAGATCTGAATGAGGATTGTAAAAATTCACGCACATATGCAGAAATTAGCAGACTGCAGACTGTTTTGCAACGGTTTCAAGCTTGGACTCCATTGGCCAAATACAGTCCAAAGTTTGTTGTAACCGTCAGTCTGTAAATATTGCATATAAGCTCCAAACTCTTTTCCCATGGCTAAGCTCATCTCTGTACTTGCAGCAGGAACAACCCAACTAGTTAGAGAATATTCTAACACTCCAATTAAAAAAAGTCATGCAAAACAATTTCCACAAAAACTAAATAGTATTAATGTTTATATTAAATTTAAAATACTACCTATAACTTGACCTTTCTTTTCAGTTCCGCAGTTGTGCTGTTGAGTTGTTGACTTGTGGTCACATTGACCTCTCTGCACCAGTAGAGGAAACCATATCTATGGCTGGACCAGTGGAAAGCCGAACCGCTGCAAAACCCAATCAAGTTGCACCAGACCCAGAATGATAGAGAATACAGAATGATGAACTTTAACAATATTATTCCATGTCTGTATTATAAAGTAAAATGACAGAAGAAAACTGTATTGTTTAGTGTAAATGGTCCACAGTAGAACTGATACAATTGGCACTGATTGATATTAGATTTGCTGAACAGTTGATAAAGCAGTTATTGTGTAAGTAAGTAATTGTGTAAGTAATCGTGGCAAATTGCAGCGTTCTTTGCAAAATCGCTTGCCATTTTAGCGCAATTTCATGATAATTGCGGCAGAAAACACACCAAAGACACAGCGTGAAAACCCAGCCCTAGCAAAAGAAACTGCATAATATTATGATAATCTGGATGATAAATAATATCACACAAACAAAGTAGAAATGATCACCATATTTATTACATTCAAGGTTAAAAACATAAACTGACCATGACCACTCCTATTAATTTCTATGGGACTCAGACTAGTACATAGAATCTGTCTTCATCAGTTCTGTTATGATCAGTTTATTAACCCCTTCCCGCCCAATCACGTACAGTTACGTGATTAAAACTGGTGTCTTACCGCCTTTTCACGTAACTGTACGTGATGGAGATGAAGCTGGCTCAGGAGCTGATCCAGCGACATCACCGCTGGGTGACAGCTGTATGTTACAGCTGTCACCCTGAGGTATCGGCCAGGACTGGAGCGAGCATCCGATCCAGCCGATTAACCCCTCACATGCTGCGTTCAATAGAGATCGCAGCATGTGAGGAGTTTATAGCCACCGGCACCCCAGCAACGTGATCGCTGGGATGCCGGTGGCTGCAAAGGCGACCGGAGGGCTAATACTTACCTCCCGGTAACGGAATCCTCCTATGCCCCGTCGTCGGCGGGGCCCAAGAGGCTTCCGGTACCATCGGCAAAATGGCGCCGGCTCAGCTTCCGGCTCAGCAGCTGAGCCGTCGTCATCAGCAGTGGGTGTCCGCTGTATGTTACAGCGGACACCCCGATCTATCGCCAGGAACCAGAGCTAGCTCCGCTTCCTGGCATTAACCCCTTCGATGCAGCAATCCATTGTGAACGCTGCATCCTAGAGGTTTATAGCAAATCGGCAGCCTTGCCACGCGATGGCAAGGCTGGCGACTGCTACCATGGCAACAGGAGCCCTAACAATGGACTCCTGTCTGCCATTACGTAAGCTGATTAGGCCCCGCCCAGAGGCGGAGCCTGATCGGCTTGCTGTCAGTGAACAACTGACAGTTCTAATACATTGCACTACATAGGTAGTGCAATGTATTAGAACATCAAACAAACAGTTGGACATTCAAGTCTTCTACTGGGACTAAAGAAAAGTGTAAAAAAAAAAGTGTAAAAAAAGTAAAAATAAAAGTTGTAAAACATACAATAAAAGTTTCAAGTAATAAAATAAAACACAATCGCCCTTTTTCCCTTATCAAGTCATTTATTATTGAAAAAAATCATAAAGCCATACATATTTGGTATCACTGCGACCGTAACGACCTGAACTATAAAAATATTATGTTATTTTTTCCAGCGCAGTGAACGACGTAAAAAAAAACCTCAAAAACACTGCCATAATTACTGTTTTTTTGGTCACTGTCTTCCAAAAATTGAAATAAAAAGTGATCAAAAAGTCGCATGTATCCAAAAATGGTACCTATAAAATCTATATGTAGAGGAATGATCGAGGCACTCACCGAAACTGGCAAAAAATTCGTTCTTTATTACAAAAGAGGATCTAGGTCAGGATGTGGAAATGCCTACGGCCGTTTCACGTGCTGGTACACGTGTACCAGCACGTGAAACGGCCGTAGGCATTTCCACATCCTGACCTAGATCCTCTTTTGTAATAAAGAACAAATTTTTTGCCAGTTTCGGTGAGTGCCTCGATCATTCCTCTACATATATATCCAGCTTTTTGTGCTATTCTTTCGAAGAGCAACTCCGTGGCAATTTACCTGCAATTATCCAACAGTAAGCAAGCCATATTTCAACTCCTATTCCGACTGTGCGGTTTTGGTAGTGCCAGCCTCTTTCCTTCTTCCCATTGAGCCTATAAAATCTATACCTCGTCTCGCAAAAAACAAACCCTCACACCGCTCCATCGACGAAAAAATGTAAGTTATGGCTCTCACAACATGGTGACAGAAAAAATACATTCTCTTTCCAAAAGTAATTTTATTGTGCAAAAAGTTATAAAAAAATTCTATAAATTAGGTATCGCCGGAATCGTACTGACCCGCAGAATAAAGGTAACATGTAGTTTATAATGCGTGGTGAACGCTGTACATTAAAAACTAAAAAACTATGGCAGAATTGCTGTTTTTTTGTCACCTTGCCTCCCAAAAAAGGATAACAAGTGATCAAAAAGTACCCCAATATGGTACCAATAAAAGCTACAGCTCGTCCCGTAAAAAAAGAGCTCTCATACCAGTACGTCTATGAAAAAATAAAATTAGTCAAGGCACCAATAAGCCAGGAAATAAAAATATGCAGTTGTGCCGGCCCGAGGGGAACGTTTCTTCTGTTTCAAAAGGCGATGTATCAAGGCACTAAAATTAGGGAACCAGGAAGGGGAGGGCGCCCGTATTATACCAGGACAACACTTCCCAGCAAAATTCCCCAAACTGCAAAGGCGCGGAGTGTGGACCAAAAGGGGGATAAGTAAGGACATTTATCAGTGCGACACCGGCCTGTGCAGAAAGGATCGATCACAGCGTAATACACATCTATGTATTTTTTTTATTTTTTTTTACCCCATTATTATACCTCCTGACTATGCCCCTGATGTACTCTGCCCAGCTCACATATGCCCCACATTATAAACGGAAACAACAGTGATACTCCAAACAAAACTATTACCAAGCAAATTCCACGCTCCAAAACCCAAATGGCGCTCCCACCCATCTGAGCCCTACAGCATGCCCAAGCAGCTGTTTACGTCCACATATATGGCATATCTAGGGAAAAATTTTAATTTGTACCTTACGCAGCGCAATCATTTATGGAAAAGACACGTGGGGTGAAAATGCTCACTACACCCCTTAATAAATGCCTTGAGGGGTGCAGTTTCCAAAATGGGGTCACTTCTCAGGGGTTTCTTTTATTTCACATCAAAGCCTCTGCAATTGTGAACCAATACTTTATATGTCGCCAAATTAGGCCTCAATTTTACATGGTACTTGTAAAGGATCTGCCAGGCACAGCTTCGGGGTTAACTCCCATAGGTAATCAGTCTGCACCTGAATCTACGTCTCTGAGACTGACTCCATCTTCCACCACTCAGGATGGCAGGCTTAGGAGTGGGAGAGCCTATCGCAGCCTGGCCAGACGGAGCTAGCTCCCGCCCTCTGTCTATTTATACCTGCCTTTCCTGTTCCTCCTTTGCTTGTGATTCTTTTCGTGTGGTTTCCTGGCCCAGCTACAGCTCCTAACTATTTGATCCTGCTCCATACTGACCCTGGCTTACTGACTACTCTCCTTCTCTGCGTTTGGTACCTCGTGCTCTCCTGGTTTGACTTGGCTCGTTCACCACTCTGGTTGCTCACGGTGTTTCCGTGGGCAACTGCCCCTTTCCCTTTGCTTTGTATTCCCTTGTATGTTTGTCTCGTGCACTTACTGAGCGTAGGAACCGCCGCCCAGTTGTACCCCGTCGCCTAGGGCGGGTTGTTGCAAGTAGGCAGGGACAGAGTGGCGGGTAGATTAGGGCTCACTCATTCGTTTCCCTACCCCCGTCGTTACAGTACTCTTTCACTCCTGAGCCCTGTCGAATGTCTTGGCAAAAGATTAGGGCCACATGTAGGGTGATTCATAATAATTGAGAGCTGTCTTGTTATGGTGGCACAAACCGGGCACCACATATTGGCATATCTATGGAAAAAATCCCATTTTCACTCTCTTACATCATGTGCACACGAATTTCTGCAAAACACCTGTGGGGTTAACATGCTCACTACACCCCTAGGTGAATATCTTGAGCATGTTGTTTCCAAAATAGGGTTACTTCTGGGGGGATCCACTGTTTTGGTTCCACAGGTACTTTGCAAATGCGACATAGCGACCAGAAACCAAATGCAGCAAAATCTGTACACCAAAAGCAAATGGCGCTCCTTCTCTTCTGAGCCCTGCCGTGTGCCCAAACAGCAGTTTATGACCACGTATGGGGTATCGCCGTACTCCAGAGAAGTTGCTTTACAAACGTTGGGGTTGTTTTTTTCCTTTATTTGTTGAGAAAATTAAAAATTTGGAGCTAAAGCTACGTCTTATTGAAGAAAAAGGATTTTTTTTATTTTCACTGCCCAATTCTAATAAAATCTATGAAACACCTGTGGGGTCAAAATGCTCACTACACCCCTAGATGGATTCCTCAAGGGGTGTAGTTTTCTCAATGGAGTCACTTTTTTGGTGTTTTCACTGTTTTGTCCCCTCAGGGGCTTTGTAAATGCGACATGGCCTCCGCAAACCATTCCTGCTAAATATGAGCTCCGAAAGCCAAATGGCGCTCTTTTCCTTTTAAGCCCTGCCGTGTGTCCAAACAACCGTTTATGACCACATGTGGGGTAATGTTTTACTCGGGAGAAATTGCTTTACAAATGTTGCGGTGCTTTTTCTCCTTTAGTCCTTGTGGAAATTAGAAAAAATTAGCTAAACCTACATTTTATTCGAAAGAATGTCGATTTTAATTTTCACAGCCTACTTCCAATAATTTCTGCAAAAAACCTGCGGGGTCAAAATGCTCACTGTACCCCTAGATAATTTCCTCAAGGGGTGTAGTTTCCCAAATGGGGTCACTTTTGGGGCGTTTCTACTGTTTTGGCACCGAAAGAGCCCTGCAAACCTGACATGGAGCCTAAAATATTTTCTAATAAAAAGGAGGCCCAAAATCCACTAGGTGCACCTTTGCTTCGGAGGCCGGTGCTTCAGTCCATTAGCACACTAGGGCCACATGTGTGATATTTCTAAAAACTGCAAAATCTGGGCAATAAATATTGAGTTGTATTTCTCTGGTAAAAACTTCTGTGTTACAGAAAAAATAGATTAAAAATGAATTTCTGCAACAAAAAAAAAAGAAATTTGAACATTTCACCTCTACGTTGATTTAATTCCTGTGAAACGTCTAAAGGGTTAAGAAACTTTCTAAATGCTGTTTTGAATACTTTGAGGGGTGAAGATTTTAAAATGGGGTGACTTTTTGGCGGTTTCTAATATATAAGGCCCTAAAAGTCGCTTCACAACCGAACTGGCCCCGTAAAAATAGCCTTTTGAAATTTTCTTGAAAATGTGAGAAATTGCTGCTAAAGTTCTAAGCCTTGTGGCGTCATGGAAAAATAAAATGACATTCAAAAAACGATGCCAATCTAAAGTAGACATGTGGGGGATGATAATTAGCAACAATTTTGTGTGGTATTACTATCTGTTTTACAAGCAGATACATTTACATTTAGAAAAATGCTAATTTTTGCAATTTTTCACAAAATTTTAGTGTTTTTCACTGATAAATATTGAATTTATCGACCAAATTTTTCCACTATCATAAAGTCCAATGTCTCACGAGAAAACAATCTCAGAATCGCTTTGATAGGTAAAAGTATTCCGGAGTTATTCCAGAAAAAATGGGTCTGGTCCTGAAGGCCAAAATGAGCTCGGTCCTGAAAGGGTTAAAGGATCCTTGTTAGTTTTTTTAGGTATCTGGAACCCAGCATATATTTTGATACAGTGGCGGATTAAGTAGACCATAGGCCCCGGGCTGTTACCCAAAGTTAGGACCCCTTTCTCCACCGCCGCCCTGTAACTATTGTTAACACTACCTTTTTGTCCAGGCATTAACAAATGGGTGTTACAATTCCCCTTGTCAAAAGGCTGAGTCCCTACATACTGACAGTCTCCAACCATCGCTGATGGTATCGCACTGTGTAGGGACATATCCTCCTGTCAAGGGGAATGGTAACACCCATTTGTCTATCAGTCCTGGACTGCACAAAGATTTTTGTGAAATACAAGGATTTCCTATAATAAACATGTCAGGAGAGATGACAGATTCTCTATAAATCTAGTGACTCACAGGTGATGACGTAGTTTTTTTCCTCTTTTCTTCTCCATCCGGTCCAAACTTCATGACGACTTCTCCCGGCCATTTCTGCACAATTTGCCAATTGTCAGATGTCTTCGGCTCCTCACTTTTCCAACATTTCCACACCTATAAACGAAGATAAAATTATCATGGTGCCACACACTGTGTCCCTAAATATAATAGCACCAAACACTGCACCCCTGAATAAAATAGTACCAAACGCTGTGCCCCTAAATATAATTGCATCATAGACTGCACCCCTGAATATAATTGCATCAAACACTGTAAAGTAAAGCATCACATACACAGTGCCCCCTGTAGATAGCGCCACACATAGCCCCCTGTAGATCACACCACACGAACCCCCTTATAGATAGCGCCACACCCCCCCTGTGGATAGTGCCACACACATCCCCCTGTAGACAGCATCACATACAGCCCTACCTATAGATAGCGCCACACAGCCCCCCCCCATGTAGAGAGCGCCACACACATCCCCCTGTGGATAGCGCCTCATCCCCCCTGTAGGTAGCTCCTCACACATCCCCTGTAGATAGCATTACACACAGCTCTACCTATAGATAGTGCCACACACAACCCCCTGTACATTGCGCCACACACCCATACTCGCAGAAGTAACAAGAAATAAGAGCATCAAGGTAAGAAAAAATCTTTAACATTTCTAGGCGGCACGCCAACACTCTCGCGAGAGTGTTTGGTGTGCTGCCTAGAAATTTTAAATATTTCTACTTACCTTGATGCTTTTATTTCTTTTTACTTCTGCGAGTATGGATTAAACTTGACGTGGAGCAGTTTTTCAGAGGGTGTTGCACTATATGTCTTCCTTTTTCCATCTATTAGAGACATAAGATCCTTTTCCTACCAGGAGTTCTTTGAAAGTCGAGAGATGATATGGAGCTCTGTGGGACTACATGGATAAGAATTACCATCCACACCCTCATTGGATTGCGGACTGTCCACTGCATTTTTCTGGAAGAGAGTGTCCATACTGAATGATATTGGACTGTTACCAGTGCCGTTTGAGCGGTAAACTTAACTGCACTTTACAGTATAATGCCCCCCATAGCTGCCACATACAGTATAATGCCACCATACAATATAATGCCCCCCCCCCATGGCTGCCCCATACAATATAACGCCCCATACAGTATAATGCCCTCCATAGTTGCCACAGACAGTATAATGCCCCATAGCTGTTTTATACAGAATAATGCCCCATAGCTGCCCCATACCGTATAATGCCCCCCATAGCTGCCCCATACAGTATAACGCTCTCCATAGCTGCCACATACAGTATAATGCCCCATACAATATAGTGCCCCCCATAGCTGCCCCATACAGTATAATGTCCCCATAGCTGCCCCATACAGTATAATGCCCACCATAGCTGCCACACATAGTATAATGCCCCCATACAAAATAGTACCCCCCATAGCTGCCCCATAGAGTATAATGCCCGCCATAACTGCCACATACAGTATAATGCCCCATACAGTATAAAGCTCCCCATAGCTATACCATACAGTATAATGTCCCCATAGCTGCTCCATACAGTATAATGCCCCCAGACAGTATAATGCCCCCATAGCTGTTCCATATAGTATAATGCCCCCATAGCTGTCCCATACAGTATAATGCCCCCATACAGTAAAATGGCCCCCATAGCTGTCCCATACAGTATAATGCCCCCTATAGCTGCTCCATACAGTATAATGTCCTTCATAGCTGTCCCACACAGTATAATGCCCCCTATAGCTGCTCCATACAGTATAATGTCCTCCATAGCTGCCCCATACAGTATAATGCCTCCAGACAGTATAATGCCCCCATAGCTGTTCCATATAGTATAATGCCCCCATAGCTGTCCCATAAAGTATAATGCCCCCATACAGTAAAATGGCCCCCATAGCTGTCCCATACAGTATAATGCCCCCTATAGCTGCTGCATACAGTATAATGTCCTTCATAGCTGTCCCACACAGTATAATGCCCCCTATAGCTGCTCCATACAGTATAATGTCCTCCATAGCTGCCCAATACAGTATAATGCCCCCATAGCTGCCACATACAGTATAATTCCCCCATATAGTATAATGCCCCCATTCACTATAATGCCCCCATAGCTGCCACAAACAGTATAATGCCATCCATAGCTGCCCCATACAGTATCATGTTCCCCTTAGCTGTCCCATATAGTATAATTCCCCCATACGCATGTACCTAATAGAATAACAATAATATAATTACTTACCTAGTCCCGTTCCCATGACATGTGGGGGATCCTTCTCCTCCTCTGCACTATGCTGTGAGTGACTCGGTGCAGACAGGCGCGATGACGTCACTACATCATGCCTGCCTGCGCCGAGCCGCTCACGGCAGAGTGAATGCTGGAGCGAGGCTCCAGTATTGAAGTCAACTAAATCTGCGCCCTGCGGACGCAGGTTCAGTTGGAAGGGGAACCAGCGCTGTGTGGCAACGGGAGCACTGTGGGCCCCCAGGCTTAGGAGTTCGGTCGCAACTGTGACTGTTGCGACCCCTATAGCTACATCACTCTCCCCATCTCCAGAGCGGCAGTTAGCAGCGCTAGAGCGCTGCATAGTTTTTTAAGATTATGTGTGGTTCGGGCGGCCATGGGCCCCATGGGAGCCTCGGGGCCCCGGGCGGCCGTCAGAACCGCCCATATGGTCATCCGCCATTGTTTAGATATTTACAATCAATAGGCTGGCAGTACAAGGCCCATCACTAGTAACTGTATTGCATTCTAAGTTGTAAATGCTGTGTGCTGTGAGCCAGATCTTTAGATTCTTACTTTTTTACCTATTAGAAGAAAGAATTTGTTTTCATCGCTCATGTACCACGGGTGATCGGGACTATATTTATGATAATGCATTAGTGAGGCAGTAGGATTTAGGGAGCGGCACTTTTTTATTTTAATTATGCAGTCAGAGGAGGGCGAGGAATTGCGTGTCAGCATGGAGCATAAGTTACTTGACTAAATGTAAAGCAGCTATATTACACGTTAGCAGTCCAATTAGCCATTGAGCACCAAATTAAATATGGGCTGATTAGGTGTGATGTAGCTGCCCAGCGATTCTGCTCTAATTTTAGTCAAGTATCTTATTGATGTGCCAGTCAGGGAGGTGGCAGGGCCCTGTTACCTCCCTGATTAGCACATCAATAAGTTAACTTGACTAAATTTAGAGCGGTACCACTGGGCAGCTACATCACACTTAATAAGTGCGTGGCCTGGCAGTATGGGTGCTTTTGAGCCCCTGAGTTGCTCCCTTTGCAGGAGCGGTGCTGCAGTGGCAGTGACCGCCATGTGGTGCTGCAACCAATAGAGTAGGGACTCACATTAAAGAGGTCGCCGTGAAGTGGCAAGTGGGCTTATATAATTTGATCAAAATGTTAACAAAGAACCTCATGTTCATACATTTTTTGCCTAGCAGCTATAGTTCAAAGTATAACAAGTGGATGTGCGGTCCATGTCTAGTTCTACAATACTAATATTATCACACTTAATAAAATAGACTTGGGGAGATGTACTCTGCCTGCGACGCAACATTGCTGAGATGGCCACCTGTGCCCGCCTCTCGTCTCATTAATGAGCCACCAAGCAGGGTATGGAGAACTGTGCAAAGCAATGTGAGTGAAGGTCCATATGAATCTACTCTAAATTAATGTGGAAGTCTGGGGTCTGAATTAATTTTAGGGGTGTGAATTAATTTGGTGTTTGAGCCTGGGGTCTCTATTAATTTGTGGGTTGAGTCTGGGGTTATTAATTAGGGCGTCGAGTATGGGGTCTGAATTAATAGTTGGGTCAGAGTCTGGGGTCTGAATTAATGTGGGGGTCTGAGTCTGGGGTCTGAATTTAATTACGGGGTCAGAGTCTGGGGCCTAAAATAATATGGGGGTCTGATCTGGGGGCCAAATTTATTTGGGGGTCTTGATTCATTTTAAAATTATAAAGAAAAGAAAATAAAAAAGAGGGATACTGCAGGCGCTGCTTGGTTGATAAAAGTTGGTTTATTGCATAAAAGCAAGGTAAACAGACTTCTACGCGTTTCAACGCCGGACTGGCGTCTTCCTCAGGCAGACGCCAGTCCGGCGTTGAAACGCGTGGCAGTCTGTTTACCTTGCTTTTATGCAATAAACCAACTTTTATCAACCAAGCAGCGCCTGCAGTATCCCCCTTTTTTATTTTATTTTCTTTACAATTTTCATCAAGGCAACTCCTTTAGGTGTTTGCGTTTTGGGATCGGCAGCAGCTTGCACCTCTTTGCATTTACCTGCCAGTATTTGCAATTTGGAAAAGGAAGCACATATTTTGTTTACCTGGAAAAACAAACCTCTTCTGGCGCCGTGTCCTTTTTTCTTTTATCTATCATTATTTGATTCATTTTAGGGTTCTGAGTCTGTAGGGTCTGAATTTATTTGGGGGTATGAGTCTAGAGTCTGAAATAAGACTGAATGAGTCTGTAGGGTTCTGTATTAATTTGAGGTTTGAGTCTGGGGTCTGAATTTATTTGGGGGTATGAGTCTAGAGTCTGAAATCACTTGGGGGTCTGAGCCGGGGGTCTGAATTCATTTGGGGGTCTGAGTTTTGGATCTGCGTCTAGGGTCTGAATTAATTTAAGGTTCTAAATCTGGGGTCTGAAATCACTCTTGGGTTTTGAGCCTGGGGTCTGAATAAATTTGGGGGTCGAGTTTGGGGGTCTGTATTAATTTGGGGGTTAAGTCTTGGGTCTCTATTAATTAAGGTGTCAAGTCTGATGTTCTAATTAATTTGAGGATCTGAGTCTGGGGTCTGTATTAATTTGTGGGTCAAATCTGGGGTCTATATTTATTAAGGGATCAAGTCTGGGGTCCAAATTAATTGGGTGTCTGAGCTTGGGGCCTGAACTCATTTTGGGGGTTGAGTCTGGCATCAAAATTTATTTGAGGGTCTGAGTCTTGAGTCTGAGTCTGAATTAATTTGTGTGTCTGAGTATGGGGTCTGAATAAATTTTGGCGGTCTAAGTCTAGGGTCTGAATAAATTTGGGGGTCAAGTCTGGCATCATAATTATTTGGGATCTGAGTCTGGGGTCTGGGTGGAGTATGGCGTTATTATTAATTTGAGGGTCTGATTTTGCAATCTGTATTCATTTTGCGGTCTGAGTCTGGAGTTTGTATTTGAGCATGTAAGTATTTAGTGGGTGTGTGTATGTGTGCTTGCATGTATGTGTTCTTTGTATGGCACTATTATGTGAGCCTTGTATGGTATTATTTATGATTTGTATTTAACCCCTACCCGCACCAGGACGAAACTGTCCGTCGTTGCGGGAGGTTACTTCCCGCACGAGGACGTATAGTTACTGAGTTATTCCCGGTGCACACTGTCGGCGACAGTGTGCACCGGGAACCGGGAGGTCAGCTGTCGCCGACAGCTGACACTCCCCTCTTGCCGCCCAGCGGTCCTTTGCCGCTGATTTCGGCGAATTAACCCCTTAAATTCGGCGATCGGGTGCAATCGCCGAATTTTAGGGGTTTCTAGCATATCGGCAGACCCCCGTCCGGAATCGCGGGGTCTGCCGATAGTTAGTATGGCAAACGGAAGCCAAACAATGGTTTCTGGGTCTGCCATGGACGGAAGCCCATCAGGACCAACCTTCGGCTGGTCCTGATAGGCTTCCTGTCAGAGTGACAGAAAGTCACTGTGCCGTTCCCGATGCACACTGTCGGCGACAGTGTGCATCGGGAACTTCGAGATCAGCTGTCCCCGACAGCTGACACTCTCCAGTGTTGCCGATTAGCGGCTCATCGCCGCTGATTTCGGCAATTAACCCGTTACATGCGGGGCTCGATTGCGATCTCCGCATGTAGCGTGTTTGTAGCGCATCAGCAGCCCCCATGCAATCGTGGGGGCTTCTGATGCTTGTGATGGCACCCGGGGGCCAGACAACGGCCCCCAAGTCTGCCATGTATGTCAGCCTATGAGGATCAGCCTCTGCTGATCCTCGTAGACCAACTGTCAGAGTGACTGTGACGTCACACTGACAGTTGGAATACGTTACACTACCTAGGTAGTGTAATGTATTCTAGCAGCGATCAAAGCTGCAGGTAAAAAAAATAAAGTGTAAAAAGTAAAAAAAAAGTAAATAAACAAAAATATAAAGTGTAAAAAGTAAAAAAAAGTTAATAAAAATGTTTTATAAAAGTGTAAAAAGAAAAGGTTTTGTTTTCCTATAATAAGTCATTTATTATAGGGAAAAAATGAAAACGTTAAAAAAAAGTACACATATTTGGTATCGCCGCGTTCGTAACGGCCCAAACTATGAAACTATAATGTTAATTTTTCCGCACGGTAAACGCAGCAAACAAAATAAACGGAAAACTGTCAGCATCGCTATTTTTTGGTCACCACCCCTCCCAAGATATAGAATAAAAAGTGATCAAAAAGTCGCATTTACCCCAAAATGAATTTAAAGCGCCAAAATTGCTGTTTTTTGGTCACCTTAGCTCTAAAAAAGATCCTGAGGGGCCAAAATGCTCACTATACCCCTAGAAAAATTCCTTGAGGGGTGTAGATTCCAAAATAGGGTGACTTTTGGGGGGTTTTCACTGTTTTGGTCCCTCCGGGGCGTTGCAAACCCGACATGGCACTGAAAACCAATCCAGCAAAATCTGCCCTCCAAAATCCAAAAGGCGCTCCCTCCCTCCTGAGCCTTGCTGTGGGTCCAAACATCAGTTTACGACCACATATGGGGTATTGCCGTAATCGGGAGAAATTGCTTTACAAATGTTGGGCGGCTTTTTCTCCTTTATTCCTTGTAAAAATGAAAAAATTCTATATTTCCACAGAAAAATAGGTGATTTTCTTCTTCACAGACTAATTCCACTAAATTCTGCAAAAAAAACTGTGGGGTCAAAATGCTAACTATACCCCTAGAAAAATGCCTTGAGGGGTGTAGTTTCCAAAATGGGGTCACTTTTTGGGGGTTTCGACTGTTTAGGTACCACAAGACCTCCTCAAACCAGACATGGTGCCTAAAATATATTCCTAAAAAAAGGAGGCCCCAAAATCCACTAGGCGCTCCTTTGCTTCTGAGGCCTGTGTTTCAGTCCATTAGGATACTAGGGCCACATGTTGGATATTTCTAAAATCTGCAGAATCTGGGCAATAAATATTGAGTTGCATTTCTCTGGTAAAACCTTCTGTGTTACAGATTTTTTTTTATTACAAATGAATTTCGGCAAAAAAAATGAAATTTGTAAATTTCACCTCTACATTGCCTTAATTCCTGTGAAACGCCTAAAGGGTTAAAATACTTTCTGAATGTGGTTTTGAATACTTTGAGGGGTGCAGTTTTCAAAATGGGGTGATTTATGGGGACTTTCTAATATATAAGGCCCTCAAAGCCACTTCAGAACTGAACTGGTCCCTGAAAAAATAGCCTTTTGAAATTTTATTGAAAATATGAGAAATTGCTGCTAAAGTTCTAAGCCTCGTAACGTCCTAGAAAAATAAAAGTACGTGAAAAAAAAATGATGCAAACATAAAGTAGACATATGGGGGATGTTAACTAGTAACTATTTTGTGTGGTATTACTATCTGTTTCACAAGCAAATACATTTAAATTTAGAAAAATGCTAATTTTTGCAAATTTTTGCTAACATTTGAAGTTTTTCACAAATAAATATTGAATTTATCGACCAAATTTTTTCACTAACATAAAGTACAATATGTCACGAGAAAAAAATCTCAGAATCGCTTGGATAGGTAAAAGCGTTCCGGAGTTATTACCACATAAAGTGACACATGTCAGATTTGAAAAAATCATCTGTGTCCACAAGGCCAAAACAGGCTGTGTCCTAAAGGGGTTAATATTGTAAATATTGTAACAAAAACAATAAAAACAAGGTAGCACATTGACTTACTGTTTATCTCTGATTATCTCCAGTTATAACATGTTCTCCACTCCCATACATAGTTTAATTGTGTTAACCAGAAACTATAGGAACTTTGTAGGCAGAACTGCCTATTATCCATGCTAAAAATTAGCTGATGTTTCTCCACATATTAGTCATAGCTAATCACTGTAAGAAAAAAAAATTACAAGACTGTCATTTTCCTACTTAGGACAAGCTGTGTTATGTAATAGTCTGCTGTCTGTTTTTCTCTGAAAATGCCACCTATAGGTGGCTCTAGAGAGACAGTTTTCTTCCTCATGAAGTAAAGGTATTTTGCATACTTTTCCCAGGGAGCATTACCCTTAAGACTCCCTACAAGTGTGATCTCCATAAGGAGATACATTCCAAGAGCTCCTTCCCAGCCAATCATTTAAACAACCCTCTTTTGCAACTTACTCTGTACTGCCTTTACACTCAATATGTTGGTTTCCCTACTATCAGGAGCATAACAATAGGGGCTGCAGGGGTACAAGTCACACCTGGTGCATTAAAGGACGCAAATGCGCCTCTTCTACATAAGAATTTGCCAGTATTTTAAAAGGGGGGCTCTGGTAATAATTTTGAATTTGAGCCAAGGTGGGCATTCTACCTTTAGAATGATACTTCAAGGTCTGCTTTACTGGTGCCTCATCATTTTAGATAGTGCCACAGTGCCCTCTGTAGGTAATGCAACAGTGCCCTCTGTATATAGTGCCACTCCCCCCCGTAGCCACAGTGCCCTCTGTAGATAATGCCACACCCCCCCTAGATAATGCCACAGTGCCCTCTGTAGATAATGCCACACACACACACACACACACACATCCCCTAAAGATAGTGACACACACACACCTCCATGTAGATAGCTCCATTGGGGCTCCCTCTAGAAGTGGAATCCCCAGCCAGAGGGTTGCCAACACTTAGGTGGGGAAATCCTCTGCTGGAGGAGCCCCCGGCATCACTGTCCATAGGCAGTGAGATCAGGGGATCCTTCTGGACCGGAATGTGATGTCAGGGGCAACCACAGGGCAGGGGTCCTAGAGCAAAGCACTAGTAGCGCTCTTCCTGGGACTCCAGCTCTGCTCCTGACATCACTGTCCTTATATGAACTGTGATGTCAGGGGCACGCTCAGAGCCGCAGTCCTGGGCAGAGCGCTACTAGCGTTCTGCCTGGGACTCCATCTCTGCTCCTGACATCACTCTACATATATAGACAGTGATGTCAAGGACTTCCCCAGTCGTAGTCCCGGAGCAGAGCCGTTTCTAGGACTCTGCCTGGGACTCCAGCTCTGCTCCTGACATCACTGTCCATATATCACTGTCCACAGTCCCCCCTGTATATATCGCCACACAGTCCCCCATGTAGATAACGCCACACAGTCCCCCCTGTAGATAACGCCACACAGTTCCCCCTGTAGATAACACCACACAGTTCCCCCTGTAGATAACGCCACACAGTTCCCCCTGTAGATAACGCCACACAGTCCCCCCTGTAGATAACGCCACACAGTCCCCCCTGTAGATAACGCCACACAGTCCCCCTGTAGATAACGCCACACCGTCCCCCCTGTAGATAACGCCACACAGTCCCCCTGTAGATAATGCCACACAGTCCCCCCTGTAGATAACGCCACACAGTCCCCCCTGTAGATAATGCCACACAGTCCCCCTGTAGAGAACGCCACACAGTCCCCCCTGTAGAGAACGTCACACAGTCGCCCCTGTAGAGAACGCCACACAGTCCCCCCTGTAGATAACGCCACACAGTCCCCCCTGTAGATAACGCCACACAGTTCCCCCTGTAGATAACGCCACACAGTCCCCCCTGTAGATAACGCCACACAGTCCCCCCTGTAGATAACGCCACACAGTCCCCCCTGTAGATAACGCCAAACAGTCCCCCCTGTAGATAACGCCACACAGTCCCCCCTGTAGATAACGCCACACAGTCCCCCCTGTAGATAACGCCAAACAGTCCCCCTGTAGATAACGCCACACAGTCCCCCCTGTAGATAACGCCACACAGTCCCCTCTGTAGATAACGCCACACAGTCCCCCCTGTAGATAACGTCACACAGTCCCCCCTGTAGAGAACGCTACACAGTCCCCCCTGTAGATAACGCCACACAGTCCCCCCTGTAGATAACGCCACACAGTCCCCCCTGTAGATAACGCCACACAGTCCCCCCTGTAGATAACGCCAAACAGTCCCCCCTGTAGATAACGCCACACAGTCCCCCCTGTAGATAACGCCACACAGTCCCCCCTGTAGATAACGCCAAACAGTCCCCCTGTAGATAACGCCACACAGTCCCCCCTGTAGATAACGCCACACAGTCCCCTCTGTAGATAACGCCACACAGTCCCCCCTGTAGATAACGCCACACAGTCCCCCCTGTAGATAACGCCACACAGTCCCCCCTGTAGATAATGCCACACAGTTCCCCCTGTAGATAACGCCACACAGTTCCCCCTGTAGATAACGCCACACAGTCCCCCCTGTAGATAACGCCACACAGTCCCCGCTGTAGATAACGCCACACAGTTCCCCCTGTAGATAACGCCACACAGTCCCCCCTGTAGAGAACGCCACACAGTCCCCCCTGTAGAGAACGCCACACAGTCCCCCCTGTAGATAACGCCACACAGTCCCCCCTGTAGATAACGCCACACAGTCCCCCCTGTAGATAACGCCACACAGTTCCCCCTGTAGATAACGCCACACAGTCCCCCCTGTAGATAACGTCACACAGTCCCCCCTGTAGAGAACGCTACACAGTCCCCCCTGTAGAGAACGCCACACAGTCCCCCCTGTAGTGAACGCCACACAGTCCCCCCTGTAGATTACGCCACACAGTCCCCCCTGTAGATAACGCCACACAGTCCCCCCTGTAGATATCGCCACACAGTCCCCCCTGTAGATAACGCCACACAGTCCCCCCTGTAGAGAACGTCACACAGTCCCCCCTGTAGAGAACGCTACACAGTCCCCCCTGTAGAGAACGCCACACAGTCCCCCCTGTAGAGAACGCCACACAGTCCCCCCTGTAGATTACGCCACACAGTCCCCCCTGTAGATAACGCCACACAGTCCCCCCTGTAGATAACGCCACACAGTCCCCCCTGTAGATAACGCCACACAGTCCCCCCTGTAGATAACGCCACACAGTCCCCCCTGTAGATAACGCCACACAGTTCCCCCTGTAGATAACGCCACACAGTCCCCCCTGTAGATAACGTCACACAGTCCCCCCTGTAGAGAACGCTACACAGTCCCCCCTGTAGAGAACGCCACACAGTCCCCCCTGTAGAGAACGTCACACAGTCGCCCCTGTAGAGAACGCCACACAGTCCCCCCTGTAGATAACGCCACACAGTCCCCCCTGTAGATAACGCCACACAGTCCCCCCTGTAGATAACGCCACACAGTCCCCCCTGTAGATAACGCCACACAGTCCCCCCTGTAGATAACGCCACACAGTCCCCCCTGTAGATAACGCCACACAGTCCCCCCTGTAGATAACGCCACACAGTCCCCCCTGTAGATAACGCCACACAGTCCCCCCTGTAGATAACGCCACACAGTCCCCCCTGTAGATAACGCCACACAGTCCCCCCTGTAGATAACGCCACACAGTCCCCCCTGTAGATAACGCCACACAGACCCCCTGTAGATAACGCCACACAGTCCCCCCTGTAGATAACGCCACACAGTCCCCCCTGTAGATAACGCCACACAGTCCCCCCTGTAGATAACGCCACACAGTCCCCCCTGTAGATAACGCCACACAGTTCCCCCTGTAGATAACGCCACACAGTCCCCCCTGTAGATAACGCCACACAGTCCCCGCTGTAGATAACGCCACACAGTTCCCCCTGTAGATAACGCCACACAGTCCCCCCTGTAGAGAACGCTACACAGTCCCCCCTGTAGAGAACGCCACACAGTCCCCCCTGTAGATAACGCCACACAGTCCCCCCTGTAGATAACGCCACACAGTCCCCCCTGTAGATAACGCCACACAGTTCCCCCTGTAGATAACGCCACACAGTCCCCCCTGTAGATAACGTCACACAGTCCCCCCTGTAGAGAACGCTACACAGTCCCCCCTGTAGAGAACGCCACACAGTCCCCCCTGTAGAGAACGCCACACAGTCCCCCCTGTAGATTACGCCACACAGTCCCCCCTGTAGATAACGCCACACAGTCCCCCCTGTAGATAACGCCACACAGTCCCCCCTGTAGATAACGCCACACAGTCCCCCCTGTAGATAACGCCACACAGTTCCCCCTGTAGATAACGCCACACAGTCCCCCCTGTAGATAACGTCACACAGTCCCCCCTGTAGAGAACGCTACACAGTCCCCCCTGTAGAGAACGCCACACAGTCCCCCTGTAGATAACGCCACACAGTCCCCCCTGTAGATAACGCCACACAGTCCCCCCTGTAGATAACGCCACACAGTCCCCCCTGTAGATAACGTCACACAGTCCCCCCTGTAGAGAACGCTACACAGTCCCCCCTGTAGAGAACGCCACACAGTCCCCCCTGTAGAGAACGCCACACAGTCCCCCCTGTAGATTACGCCACACAGTCCCCCCTGTAGATAACGCCACACAGTCCCCCCTGTAGATAACGCCACACAGTCCCCCCTGTAGATAACGCCACACAGTCCCCCCTGTAGATAACGCCACACAGTCCCCCCTGTAGATAACGCCACACAGTTCCCCCTGTAGATAACGCCACACAGTCCCCCCTGTAGAGAACGCCACACAGTCCCCCCTGTAGAGAACGCCACACAGTCCCCCCTGTAGAGAACGCCACACAGTCCCCCCTGTAGATAACGCCACACAGTCCCCCCTGTAGATAACGCCACACAGTCCCCCCTGTAGATAACGCCACACAGTTCCCCCTGTAGATAACGCCACACAGTCCCCCCTGTAGATAACGTCACACAGTCCCCCCTGTAGAGAACGCTACACAGTCCCCCCTGTAGAGAACGCCACACAGTCCCCCCTGTAGAGAACGCCACACAGTCCCCCCTGTAGATTACGCCACACAGTCCCCCCTGTAGATAACGCCACACAGTCCCCCCTGTAGATAACGCCACACAGTCCCCCCTGTAGATAACGCCACACAGTCCCCCCTGTAGATAACGCCACACAGTCCCCCCTGTAGACAACGCCACACAGTTCCCCCTGTAGACAACGCCACACAGTCCCCCCTGTAGAGAACGCCACACAGTCCCCCCTGTAGAGAACGCCACACAGTCCCCCCTGTAGAGAACGCCACACAGTCCCCCCTGTAGAGAACGCCACACAGTCCCCCCTGTAGATTACGCCACACAGTCCCCCCTGTAGATAACGCCACACAGTCCCCCTGTAGATAACGCCACACAGTCCCCCCTGTAGATAACGCCACACAGTCCCCCCTGTAGATAACGCCACACAGTCCCCCCTGTAGATAACGCCACACAGTTCCCCCTGTAGATAACGCCACACAGTCCCCCCTGTAGATAACGCCACACAGTCCCCCCTGTAGAGAACGCCACACAGTCCCCCCTGTAGAGAACGCCACACAGTCCCCCCTGTAGAGAACGCCACACAGTCCCCCCTGTAGATAACGCCACACAGTCCCCCCTGTAGATAACGCCACACAGTCCCCCCTGTAGATAACGCCACACAGTCCCCCCTGTAGATAACGCCACACAGTTCCCCCTGTAGATAACGCCACACAGTCCCCCTGTAGATAACGTCACACAGTCCCCCCTGTAGAGAACGCTACACAGTCCCCCCTGTAGAGAACGCCACACAGTCCCCCCTGTAGTGAACGCCACACAGTCCCCCCTGTAGATTACGCCACACAGTCCCCCCTGTAGATAACGCCACACAGTCCCCCCTGTAGATATCGCCACACAGTCCCCCCTGTAGATAACGCCACACAGTCCCCCCTGTAGAGAACGTCACACAGTCCCCCCTGTAGAGAACGCTACACAGTCCCCCCTGTAGAGAACGCCACACAGTCCCCCCTGTAGAGAACGCCACACAGTCCCCCCTGTAGATTACGCCACACAGTCCCCCCTGTAGATAACGCCACACAGTCCCCCCTGTAGATAACGCCACACAGTCCCCCCTGTAGATAACGCCACACAGTCCCCCCTGTAGATAACGCCACACAGTCCCCCCTGTAGATAACGCCACACAGTTCCCCCTGTAGATAACGCCACACAGTCCCCCCTGTAGATAACGTCACACAGTCCCCCCTGTAGAGAACGCTACACAGTCCCCCCTGTAGAGAACGCCACACAGTCCCCCCTGTAGAGAACGTCACACAGTCGCCCCTGTAGAGAACGCCACACAGTCCCCCCTGTAGATAACGCCACACAGTCCCCCCTGTAGATAACGCCACACAGTCCCCCCTGTAGATAACGCCACACAGTCCCCCCTGTAGATAACGCCACACAGTCCCCCTGTAGATAACGCCACACAGTCCCCCCTGTAGATAACGCCACACAGTCCCCCCTGTAGATAACGCCACACAGTCCCCCCTGTAGATAACGCCACACAGTCCCCCCTGTAGATAACGCCACACAGTCCCCCCTGTAGATAACGCCACACAGTCCCCCCTGTAGATAACGCCACACAGTCCCCCCTGTAGATAACGCCACACAGACCCCCTGTAGATAACGCCACACAGTCCCCCCTGTAGATAACGCCACACAGTCCCCCCTGTAGATAACGCCACACAGTCCCCCCTGTAGATAACGCCACACAGTCCCCCCTGTAGATAACGCCACACAGTTCCCCCTGTAGATAACGCCACACAGTCCCCCCTGTAGATAACGCCACACAGTCCCCGCTGTAGATAACGCCACACAGTTCCCCCTGTAGATAACGCCACACAGTCCCCCCTGTAGAGAACGCTACACAGTCCCCCCTGTAGAGAACGCCACACAGTCCCCCCTGTAGATAACGCCACACAGTCCCCCCTGTAGATAACGCCACACAGTCCCCCCTGTAGATAACGCCACACAGTTCCCCCTGTAGATAACGCCACACAGTCCCCCCTGTAGATAACGTCACACAGTCCCCCCTGTAGAGAACGCTACACAGTCCCCCCTGTAGAGAACGCCACACAGTCCCCCCTGTAGAGAACGCCACACAGTCCCCCCTGTAGATTACGCCACACAGTCCCCCCTGTAGATAACGCCACACAGTCCCCCCTGTAGATAACGCCACACAGTCCCCCCTGTAGATAACGCCACACAGTCCCCCCTGTAGATAACGCCACACAGTTCCCCCTGTAGATAACGCCACACAGTCCCCCCTGTAGATAACGTCACACAGTCCCCCCTGTAGAGAACGCTACACAGTCCCCCCTGTAGAGAACGCCACACAGTCCCCCCTGTAGATAACGCCACACAGTCCCCCCTGTAGATAACGCCACACAGTCCCCCCTGTAGATAACGCCACACAGTCCCCCCTGTAGATAACGTCAAACAGTCCCCCCTGTAGAGAACGCTACACAGTCCCCCCTGTAGAGAACGCCACACAGTCCCCCCTGTAGAGAACGCCACACAGTCCCCCCTGTAGATTACGCCACACAGTCCCCCCTGTAGATAACGCCACACAGTCCCCCCTGTAGATAACGCCACACAGTCCCCCCTGTAGATAACGCCACACAGTCCCCCCTGTAGATAACGCCACACAGTCCCCCCTGTAGATAACGCCACACAGTTCCCCCTGTAGATAACGCCACACAGTCCCCCCTGTAGAGAACGCCACACAGTCCCCCCTGTAGAGAACGCCACACAGTCCCCCCTGTAGAGAACGCCACACAGTCCCCCCTGTAGATAACGCCACACAGTCCCCCCTGTAGATAACGCCACACAGTCCCCCCTGTAGATAACGCCACACAGTTCCCCCTGTAGATAACGCCACACAGTCCCCCCTGTAGATAACGTCACACAGTCCCCCCTGTTGAGAACGCTACACAGTCCCCCCTGTAGAGAACGCCACACAGTCCCCCCTGTAGAGAACGCCACACAGTCCCCCCTGTAGATTACGCCACACAGTCCCCCCTGTAGATAACGCCACACAGTCCCCCCTGTAGATAACGCCACACAGTCCCCCCTGTAGATAACGCCACACAGTCCCCCCTGTAGATAACGCCACACAGTCCCCCCTGTAGACAACGCCACACAGTTCCCCCTGTAGACAACGCCACACAGTCCCCCCTGTAGAGAACGCCACACAGTCCCCCCTGTAGAGAACGCCACACAGTCCCCCCTGTAGAGAACGCCACACAGTCCCCCCTGTAGATTACGCCACACAGTCCCCCCTGTAGATAACGCCACACAGTCCCCCTGTAGATAACGCCACACAGTCCCCCCTGTAGATAACGCCACACAGTCCCCCCTGTAGATAACGCCACACAGTCCCCCCTGTAGATAACGCCACACAGTTCCCCCTGTAGATAACGCCACACAGTCCCCCCTGTAGATAACGCCACACAGTCCCCCCTGTAGAGAACGCCACACAGTCCCCCCTGTAGAGAACGCCACACAGTCCCCCCTGTAGAGAACGCCACACAGTCCCCCCTGTAGATAACGCCACACAGTCCCCCCTGTAGATAACGCCACACAGTCCCCCCTGTAGATAACGCCACACAGTCCCCCCTGTAGATAACGCCACACAGTCCCCCCTGTAGATAACGCCACACAGTCCCCCTGTAGATAACGCCACACAGTCCCCCCTGTAGATAACGACACACAGTCCCCCCTGTAGATAACGCCACACAGTCCCCCTGTAGATAACGCCACACAGTGCCCCCTGTAGATAACGCCACACAGTTCCCCCTGTAGATAACGGCACACAGTCCCCCCTGTAGATAACGCCACACAGTCCCCCCTGTAGATAACGTCACACAGTCCCCCCTGTAGAGAACGCCACACAGTCCCCCCTGTAGAGAACGCCACACAGTCCCCCCTGTAGATAACGCCACACAGTCCCCCCTGTAGAGAACGCTACACAGTCCCCCCTGTAGATAACGCCACACAGTCCCCCCTGTAGATAACGCCACACAGTCCCCCCTGTAGATAACGCCACACAGTTCCCCCTGTAGATAACGCCACACAGTCCCCCCTGTAGATAACGTCACACAGTCCCCCTGTAGAGAACGCTACACAGTCCCCCCTGTAGAGAACGCCACACAGTCCCCCCTGTAGAGAACGCCACACAGTCCCCCCTGTAGATTACGCCACACAGTCCCCCCTGTAGATAACGCCACACAGTTCCCCCTGTAGATAACACCACACAGTCCCCCCTGTAGATAACGCCACACAGTCCCCCCTGTAGATAACGCCACACAGTCCCCCCTGTAGATAACGCCATACAGTCCCCCCTGTAGATAACGCCATACAGTCCCCCCTGTAGATAACGCCATACAGTCCCCCTCTGTAGATATCTACAAAGGGGGCTGTATGGCGTTATCTACAGGGGGGCTGTATGGCGTTATCTACAGGGGGGGCTGTAAAAAAGGCACTATCTACAAGGGGGGGGGTTGTGTGACTCCCAGGGGAGGGGGGCCCCAGTCAAAAGTTTGCTATGGGGCCCAGTCTTTCCTAGTTACGCCCCTGATGGGCAGATGCTTGCCAACGCTTTTGAGCCGCATTTTTGGACGTAATTCGGGGCTAAAACGCCCGAATTACGTCCGTAAATAGTGTGTGTGAACCCAGCCTTAGGCCTAAGTCAATTGTATGCTTGTTTCATTTTTAGGAAACACAGTTTTAAACATAATGAGCACTATTGAACTGAACCAGCAGAGGTCTCCCTTGTTCCACTGACAGAGAGACTAGATTTTATATCAGGATACGTTTTTCCTCCCCAATTGAACATTGTACAGCAAAATGTGTTGATGCTTTTTTTTTCGTTTTTACTGGCATTTTTTATTTAGTGCCATTTTGCACATATTTTTCCTGGCTTTTTAGAAGTCATATAGAAAAGCCTATGCAAAAAACTGCAGAAAAAACACATACCTACAGCATGCTGCATTTTGAAGAAAAACACCACTGATACCATAAAAAGGCTACAAAAACATCACAAACCAAAATGCTGTGTATACAGGCTTTCTCATATTTTACCATAGACTTTAAAGTATCATTTGGCTACCAGGTTTTTGGGGGGAAAAAACTACAAACACAGAGAAAAACGCCACCGAAAACGCACAGTTATGATGAGTGACAACAATTTAGACACTAATTCTAACTAGAATTTGAGGTAGTCTAAAATCCACTTCCTATCTCATGGCAGGCTTAGGGTATGTTCACATGGTCAGAATTTGCAATAGACAACAGATATGCCACAGCTTAAAGAGGCTCTGTCACCAGATTTTGCAACCCCTATCTGCTATTGCAGCAGATAGGCGCTGCAATGTAGATTACAGTAACGTTTTTATTTTTAAAAAACGAGCATTTTTGGCCAAGTTATGACCATTTTTGTAGTTATGCAAATGAGGCTTGCAAAAGTCCAAGTGGGCGTGTTTAAAAGTAAAAGTCCAAGTGGGCGTGTATTATGTGCGTACATCGGGGCGTTTTTAATACTTTTACTAGCTGGGCGCTCTGAAGAGAAGTATCATCCACTTCTCTTCAGAACGCCCAGCTTCTGCCAGATCACGCTGTGACGTCACTCACAGGTCCTGCATCATGTCGGCCACATCGGCACCAGAGGCTACAGTTGATTCTGCAGCAGCATCGGCGTTAGCAGGTAAGTCGATGTAGCTACTTACCTGCAAACGCTGATGCTGCTGCAGAATCAACTGTAGCCTCTGGTGCCGATGTGGCCGACACGATGCAGGACCTGTGAGTGACGTCACAGATCTGCACTGCCAGAAGCTGGGCGTTCTGAAGAGAAGTGGATGATACTTCTCGTCAGAGCGCCCAGCTAGTAAAAGTATTAAAAACGCCCCGATGTACGCACCTAATACACGCCCACTTGGACTTTTACTTTTAAACACACCCACTTGGACTTTTGCAAGCCTCATTTGCATAACTACAAAAATGGTCATAACTTGGCCAAAAATGCTCGTTTTTTAAAAATAAAAACGTTACTGTAATCTACATTGCAGCGCCTATCTGCTGCAATAGCAGATAGGGGTTGCAAAATCTGGTGACAGAGCCTCTTTAAACTTGATTTTTTTTCCACGGATTTGCATCCGGCTTCAAACAAGAATTACATCCATTGAAGTTCAAAGGAGCTAATATACAGCTTTTCATCGTGTAGTCCACATTCACATGCTTTACTGTCAGAATTGCTAAGGATCCTGTGCAGATTTATGTGCAGAATCCGCACCTAAATTCGGACAGAACCCACAAGGTGTGACCATAGCCTGATTGCTGCTATGTCTGTCCACCATGCTTTATAGCACATCAATGCTTGTCTAGATTGGCTGCTTTGTAAACAATCCTATAACAAGCTCACCAGGAAGTGCATGGTCAAATAATTACTATTTATAATATTTGAACTATTATAAACTACAAGCATATTACGAACTACAATGCATAAAATTGCTACAACCAAAAGATGGACATTTCCATCATTACAATTATCGCTCATATGAGCACATTCTCTTACGCACATTTGATTTTCCTAGCAATGGGGCTGCAAGGGTAATTTGTACTCAGCACAGCGTGATCTTGTTGTGCTGTTACATACACCCACATTAATTTGTCTTGAGAGCGAATAGATATCACCTCCAGCCAGGACGCGATGTCTTTTCACACTCCCGACACTTCGGTAAAGTTTGTGTGGGACTTAATAGCTGTACAGCGTGATCTCGGGAGATCACGCTATGAATGCCAGCACAGCGAGATCACGCTGTGCAGCTATTAAGTCCCACACAAACTTTACCGAAGTGTCGGGAATGTGAATAGACATCGCGTCCTGACTGGAGGCAATGTCTATTCACTCTTAAGACACTTCAGTAAAGTTAATGTGGGTGTATGTGACAGCACAGCAAGATCACGCTGTGCTGAGTACAAATGGACACGAATGGAGAGAAGTGTATGACGCTGATTAGTCAGCGTCATACACTTCTCTTCACAATGCCCACTTGGTCAAAAGTTAGGCATGCCAGTTGGGCATTAAGAAAGTAATTAGCATAAATCTAAAATTGCTCATAACGTGGTCAAAAATGATCGTTTTTCAAAATAAAAAAACACTGCTGTAATCTACATTACAGCACCAATCATACTATGTAGGAGATAGGGCACTTCTAATGTGGTGACAGAGCCTCTTTTATGTTAAATTTGGTTCTTTTATCCATGCAATTTCTGTGTAAGGTTACCGCCACTAGGTGTTTCCCTTGCTGTAATCTGCTGTCCACCCTCTGTTGTCAAGCAAAATCTGTCTCTTGTTACAGGGCAGAATTGACGGGCTGTAGAAAGTGTGTGGGGGGGGGTCTATTTTTTGCCTGCCTATACAAGTCTATAAACAGGGAAGGGGGAGCAGGAGAAGAGAGCAGAGAGAGAAAGACACAGACAGGCTGTACATTCAAGTCTATGGAGAAGGGAGGGGGAGCAGTAGCAGAGTGAGAAAGACACACAGACGTGCTGCAGCTTACTGGTAAGTGTTATTGTCTCACCTTAGTGTGGGATTCTCAGCTACACTGCTCATTACTGCTATATAATGTACTCCATGCTGCTGCAGCTTCTATATATATCTGATAGATAGAGATAGGTGAGCAGGATGTTCTCTTGTGTGTGTGCTGTGAATAGAAGACCTGATAGCAGTTAAGCTCCACCCACTAGCTCATAGAAAACTGAGAATTAGAGATAGAGCCTGCAGGGGGGAAGACTGCTAGAAATGCAGAATACAGGTCATATAATGGCCAGAAATAGTGTTATTTCTCATATAAGGGAGTATTATTTGGATACTGCATATTATTTTGAAACTGTATGGTGATGTTACGTGGGCAGTACAGTGTATATGGCAGTACTATATAGTGCTAATTGTATTGTATGTCGGCTGAAATTACAAAAATAAAACTGTAAATATGGAGAGAAGGGCCCATTTTGCTTGTTGCCAGGGCTCCATTTTCTATTAAACCAGCAGCGAATGAACCAAAGGAACACAAAAGGTAAAACAAGCGGAAACAAAAGAACCTAATGAATTGACAGGTTACTTACAAGAACGCAAATAAGCAGCACCCATTTTCAGTACTAAAGTACAGTATAGTATTATCTTGGGCACCTATTCAGTAGGACATACTTTGTTTCATTGAACACACACCAAGTAACCCCTATGCAGTTTTGTTTGATCAGCAGTGGGTGTTCTTTATTGAAACACTGCCAAGCATTTTCACAACACTTGTAAATTAGACTAGGTGAGACAGCCGGTGTTTACTTTTACAGTTCAGAGCCCAAGTACGAAATGTGCTAAAATGCGTGGCTAAGCAAACGGCTTTTAACTAATATGAACATCACTGCATATGACTCACATCCATTTATATAATATTGCAACTACATAATAGGACACACAGTAAAAAGAGATGTGCATGGAGGAAAAAAATATATTATTATTTAATGTAACATAATCAGACGGTTTCTTATCAATTGTGATTTACAGTAAACATTATATAATGTAGCGTTATGTTATGTTACGTTACAGTGACTGCTTTGGTTTTGTTTTTATTCCTTTCCTACTTTTTGTCCTTAGTCCTTTACACAAGGACATTCTCTCTTTAGTCCCTTCATTTGTCAGCTTTGACAGGAAAGCATGGGGTAAATGAAGGCTCATATAGAGGTCATTAACCTCTGCGGACTCTTAGCACACAGGCTATTGCAAAGGAAGATGTCATTGGAGGAAGGTGAATAAGTGGCATTTGTTTGCTCATTCCTACATTCAGATCTGTAATCTCTATTGGACTCCCTGTCTCCAATCTATTTTCCTGTAAAAATCACCAAAGCGGGGAGCAAGGAAAGTAATGAAAATATGAACATTCTTTAGTCTACGCAGGAGAGTCTTGAAAGCCAGATGAAGATGGTGCAAGAGTGAACTCACATATGAAATCCATTAAGCAAAGTAACATGAAGTTATTTCTTAACAGCTGTGCTTCATGTCCTAGTTTTCTTGTTCTCTCATGCGCTATTTGAAGAAAGCCATGTGTATGGGCTGTGCATTTTCTCACACAAAACATTGATCCTAAGGGGCATACTTGTTCATCCCTTAGTACTCAAGGTCTACACACAATAATAGGAGTGACAATCAGGATTACATAAGCATCGTAGATACACAAAGTGCACAGGGTCTAGAAACTGACTTTCCGCAACATATTCATTATTCTTGTTAATGCATGCTAGTTGTTTTTTTGAATATTTTTTGTTACTGTTTCTGTTTATTTTAACAACATAAATCTATTTTGTACATATTGGGCTTCAAGGATCTACAGTCACATTCTTTTAATCCAACAATAATTGGACCTGAGAGATGACAAAATATGAAATGTTCTGGAATATTGGATGAATGTAGAAAACAATATAAAAGTAAGGGTTGAATAGTATTCCTGGATAATATGGTTCATCACCACTCAGGCCAAAGGTTGAGCCTGCAATGTGTCATTTATTATACTGGCGTCTTAGTCAGAGGGTCCTTTGCGCCCCCTTAGGTACTACCGCTGCACCCCCTTTAGCTATGCCTCAGCCTAAAGTAATTTACTGTCCCTTCTACCGTGTTTCCCCGATAGTAAGACACCCCCGATTGTAAGACGTATCGGGGGTTTCAGGGGGGTCGGCTAATATAAGCCGTACCCCGAAAGTAAGACATATGTCTTACTTTCGGGGAAACACGGGGGTATTGCCGCCTCCTGCCCACTTCCACTCCCACTTAACGCCGAAGGACGGATATATCCGTCCTCAGCAGCTGCTAGTTCGCGCCGGAGGACGGATATATCCGTCCTGTGATGGCGCGGGTACTGAGACTGTACCCACGCGATCAGCGGCAGGAGCACGGCTGTTATACACAGCCTGGATCCTGCTGCAACTGCCGGAATCGAAGCGCGCGCCGATTCCGGCAGTTTAACCCATTAAATGCCGCTGTCAATAGTGACAGCGGCATTTAATGTGTTTGACAGAGGGGGGAGCTCCCTCTGTCACCCGATCGGCGCCCCCGCAAACAAATCGCTGGTCGCCGTCGGGTTTCCATGACAGCCGGGGGTCTAACAAAGACCCCCAGGTCTGCCTTCAGCATCTGCCTGTTAGGCGATGCCGGAGGCATGACCTAATAGGTTGCCTGTCAGTTTTACACTGACAGGCAATAATGCTTCGGTATACTAAGTATACCAAAGCATTATATATGCGATCGGCACATCGCATAGTGAAGTCCCCTGGTGGGACTAAAAAAAAAAATGTAAAACAGTTAAATAAAGTTTGTGAAAAAAAAAAAAAATAATAATTTTTTGCCAATGTAAGACATACCCCGAAAGTAAGACATAGTGGGGCTTTTGGGGATAAAAAGAAAGTAAGACACTGTCTTACTTTCGGGGAAACACGGTATTATATTAGCTCTACAGGTGTTATGATATGGTCAGTACAGCTAATCATATATTTGGTTATATGGGTATTATTATGTGTAGTTATACACCATATACACCAGACATAGATACAGTGAGAGATTCACCTCAGGTAACACCCTTCCATGGGAACAGCATTTTGGTAGATATACACTCCAGCCCTACACTTTCCCATCTTCAGTTTGTTGTAGGGACTCCATTTCATTTTTCGCCTAGAAGCACCCCTGATGGAAAATGACTTGTAATTTATGGACACAATGGTTGAAATGATGTATGTACAGTATATATACACTAAGACTAGGCAAGTATTATACATGAGTATAATATAGAGTTAAGATAATTATACATACTGTACACTATGACTGGCACAATTATTTATACACTAGGGTTGGTACTAAAACAGCATTCACTACTTTATATGTTCTGTTGTTGCCTATTTTAAATATGCATAACAGCTGGAACTATTATATATACAATATAGCTACAATTATATATGAACTATGGATAGTACTAGTATTTCCTGACGTATACCTCCGACAGATGCCACTATATAGGCATACAGTGGCATCCGACATCTATAAGCTCCTATGCTAAAAAAACATATTGTGTGGTATACGTTTTTTTGCAAGACCTCTCTGAATGGAATAGCAGAGCAGAATTCGTTAATCCAGGCAGTTGAAAAAAAGTAAAGAAATCAGCCCGAATATCCGCACCAAATCTTGCTTATTTTAGTGCAGCTTTTTGGGTGGATTTAAAGAGGCTCTGTCACCACATTATAAGTGCCCTATCTCCTACATAATGTGATCGGCGCTGTAATGTAGATAACAGCAGTGGTTTTTATTTTGAAAAACGATCATTTTTGAGCAAGTTATGAGCTAGTTTAGATTTATGCTAATGAGTTTCTCAATGGACAACTGGGCGTGTTTTTACTTTTTACCAACTGGGTGTTGTAAAGAAGTGTATGAGGCTGACCAATCAGTGATCAATCCGTGTCCTACACTTCTCATTGTTCCAGCCCAGCATGATCCACAGCACAGTGTGATTGTGCAGTGAAAGAAGTAAACACACCCAGTTGCTAAAAATACAATACACGGTCAGTTGGAAATAAGAGAAAACACGCCCAGTTGTCCATTAGAAAGGCTCATTTGCATAAATATAAAATTGCTCATAACTGATCGTTTTTCAGAAAAAACAAACCGTTACTGTTATCTACATTGCAGCGCCGATCACATGCAATAGGAGATAGGGATTTCAGAATCTGGTGACAGAGCCTCTATAACACTGCAGAAATCAGCCAACAGAAAAAAAAGACCCAGCGCTTCCATAGCAACACGTCCTTGCTCCCCCCAGCTGGTCTGTGTACAGTTGACCTCCTGTGATGACGTTTTGTCAGATGTGTCTGTTGCTGCCTGTGATTGGCTGTAGCGGTCACATGTGATGAAATGTCATCACAGGAGGCCGTCTGTAGAGAGACCAGCTAGGAGAGCAGGGGCGCGTTGCTATGGGAGCGGCAGGAGAGATGGCAGGCACGCCAAGTAGTTAGCCCAGTTAGTCGTTCTAACTACTGTGCCACATGCTTATTGTTTTTAGATGTGCCTGTAAAACATTTTACCTTTGTGAGTACAGTATAATAAACCTTTATTTTTTGAAAAAGTCATCTCGCAGTGATCTTTTAATGTCTATAATACATTCTCTTGGGAGTGGATATCACATTTGGCTAGAACCACAAGTCCAAGCGGGATTACAGAGAGTGCTACCCGTGCAGCTGCACGTCTACTCGATGATGAAGTCCAGATCATAACAATTGAAAATCAGAGTAGACTGCACTGATCTGTGCCAATACAGGTTGTCAGAGCGGTAAAGTACACATTGTGTTTATTGCTTTATAGGTACCTTGGACTGCATCTTTCTTTACCTGTTTTGGTTTGAGGTGTGTGTGCTTTTTTTTTGGAAGCTCTATATTTTTGTAATTAAGGAACCTTGGTGGTAGAGACCAAGGGGCAAATGCGCCTTTTGCCCCTTATATATGTATACTTGATACTTGAATGATATAACATTACAGCATTAGAGACTACTTAAAATATATACCCCAAATGCTTTTTTCATAGCCAAGGGTCCGATCCTGAGACAGGACATGATTAAATTGAACTAAACCTAAACTCAAATTGATCCTAACCTGGGTGAAATTCTACTCATAGACTTTTATGTGGTGGAAACAAAATGGCTGTCCATGGCAGTTGCCTATTTTTATTCCAGGGTCTCGCTGCCAGTGGAGTCATGTTCTACACTGGTGGAAACTACAGTGCTGGTCACTTGGATATTGCATGATCTGCATCTATCTTAGGTTCAGATCATAAAGAATTGAATGCAATCCCGGGTTGAATTGCTCTGTGATATTAATAGAATAGTGTCCTACATAATAGCAGTAATGTAAACTGGTTTGGTAACAGCAGTATACTCAATTGGGTTAAGCACAACTCAAAAGATCAATTCAGGGACCAGATATGTGGCTAATTTATTCTGCATGCAATGTGATTTCCTACTGAAACCATATTGAATGTTCTAGGAATTCTGTGTATCTATCTTAAAAATCCTCATGCCCTCCCAACACGGTAATCTAGAGTGCAGGGCATGTAGGGTGGCTGAGTGGTTGAACAGACGATTGAACACTGATTCTTGTTTCAATTCTCTACTGCAAATGCAACAGTGCCACGATCCTTCTTCTACTGGCAGCAAGCCGGCCAAAACTGATGTTGGGGACATCGAACCCACTGGAGTCCTCTTGAGAGGGGGGGTGCCTGAACCCACGTTACCCGACTAGCGTGGAGATGCGCCTATGGCAGTCACGGCGGGAACTACCCACTGCTGCACAGAATACTCAAGGGAAGGAGTCGTACTCCCATCCCCTAGCTGCGTCGTGGGTATCAGCAGAACTATCCGGACCTTCGGGCACAACCACGGTTACTTACGGCGCTAACCGCTACCTTTCATGGTTTCCCTCTCCCGCCCTCAGCCGGCGGCCAATACAGATCAGGCACGCCTATGAACGCAACCAATAGTTTGAGATACAGGTGTGAGAGTACATGCACAAATTGTCCATAAACACATCTTTTAGTTAGTTGCCACTCTGCCCCTTCTTGATCTGCTTGACAATTTAGTAACTCTTTATCCACTTTAACAGTTTTAATACTGAACTTTTACAACATATGTAGGTATATCTTCCTTCCCTCAGCCTCAGGGACACGTGTCTCAAACTATGAATAACCAGGAGTAGTGGTGGGAGAGAGCAAACACTGGGAAAGAGTGAGAGGGAGAGAGAGAGAGAGTGGTGGGAGAGAGCAAAAATGCTGTTCCCATGGAAGGGTGTTGCCTGAGGTAAATCTCTCACTGTATCTATGTCTGGTGTATATGGTGTCCAATGAAATAATTCTGCGGAGCGTTGTTATGGAGGATCTGAATAGTTTCTTGACTAATGCTATTCACTAAGGGTAACTTCAATAATAGTATCAAACCAGCAGTAGCACCATCAACAGTCTGGATATACAGGCTTTTAAATAAGCAACGCTTATAATGTCGTCGGCTCCTTTCTGGATCTTGCTGCAATCAGGCTTTTATCCCACCTCTCTCCTATACTCTGCGAGCCAGCTTTACCTGGATGCTGCCAAACTCCACTGCCAGGCCACCAACCTCCAGCTCCTTGGGGTCACGCTCTTTAAACAAGGATGCCTTCCTTCTCTCTTTAATGGCACCAGCCTCCTTCTCCCTCTCTCCTTCTCACTCTTTACCTTCTCCCTCTAGGTGACACCCTCCTAGTCCCTCACAGACCCTACGAAACCCTGCTCGGTCGTTCTGTGGGGGAAGCGTCATCGTCATGAAGCATGACGCTGCAAGCGCTGTTGCCTTGACGCCGCTGACATTTCCGCTACCCAGAAGCTGGGAGTCCCGCTCCCGTCCCGCCGTCCGTGTCCCTGCGCTGCAGGGTAACAATATTACACAGTTTACCCCCTAACAGGCACTCTGTCGGGCCAAGTGACCTTACCGCACAAACCGGACTAATGTGATCACACCTGCCCTCTTTTTAGCCATACGTTTTGATTGGCCTACAATTCCTCCACGCTCCCCCACTGCTTGTTCACCTAACCCATTTTCAAGGCCTGAGTGTCCATCTGACAGATAAAACACTGTTGGCTGTTCTTTGTCAATGGTGTCATTGTACTATTTCCAAATTTCGTCTTTATTGATTCCGGTATAACTATGACACTTTTTGTACTTTTTAAAAAAAATAGATAAATAGCTAGTAGAACCCAAATGTAGATCAGCAACATATATTATAGAATCATTTATTTTTGTACTATATACCCAATATATGTAACACATTTCCTGATCTATGGTCTCATACTATAAAATCAATTGGTGCATAAACTTTTAGGTTGGACTGTGTAGTGAATATCCAATCTGCTACTTCAAACAAAGATTTCACTTTGGAGAACCAATGCTGCATAAAAGAGTAACTCACATAGAACGCCTATGAGCCGTCTTTAGTCTAATGAGGAGCGCTAATCACAGCAGAAGGTGCCGAGTCATTCTGCACCTTTGTTTCAGCGACGTTGGGGGTCTGACCACCTGGACCCTTTCTGAACAAACTTCTGATATGTCTCTGACATATCAAAAGTTTTCTGAAAGTACAGTCACTGTTTAACAGCAATTCCCCAATGTACCTCTAGTATCCAAATGGCTCCCATTGTGAACAGGAATGATTTGGGAAATCAATTTCAGGAAAATCAAATTCCTCATAGCCGCCCTCCATGTGGCATCAACAGAATACAGGTACTGTCTGGAAGGAGGAGAATGCTGTAATGATGAGTTGGAGACCCTAGGACCCCCTCCCTTCCCTCTATTGACGGTAAATATTGGCTACATTATACTGATGATGCCACGTAGGGCTGTCGTAGTGAATTTGATCTACCTGTGCTGCTCCCCCTATTCCACCCTAATCACTTTTGCACGTTTAAAGGAACAATCCAGGGAATAGGAGGTTGTTAGCGACTTGCTATATATGCACCAGCGTGAACATTTCTTAAATAATGTATATATAACGTGGTTCAAGGCTCTTCTATGGGTTGGACATTGACTTATAGGGAAGCTACCTCCAATAGGTGGCACTAGAGTGACAGTTTTCCTTCTTCTGGAGGAGAGCTAATTTGTAGACTTTTTCCTATGGAACATTGCCTGTAAGGGTATGTTCACACGCTTAGCAAAATACGTCTGAAAATACGGAGCTGTTTTCAAGCGAAAACAGCTCCTGATTTTCAGACGTTTTTGTAGCAACTCGCGTTTCTCGCGGCGTATTTTACGGCCGTTATTGGAGCGGTTTTTCAATGGAGTCAATGAAAAACGGCTCCAAAAACGTCACAGGAAGTGTCCTTCACTTCTTTTTTGCGGGCGTCTTTTTACGCGCCGTATTTTGACAGCGACGCGTGGGAACAAAACACCGTAAATCCCATTGCAAGCAATGGGCAGATGTTTGGAGGCGTAATGGTGCCGTTTTTTCAGGCGTAATTCGAGGCGTAAACGGCCCGAATTACGTCTGAAACCACTGCGTTTGAACATACCTTTAGACTCCATTCCAGCTGTGTCTCTGTAATGAGAATCAGCACATTCTGAGCACTACATCAAAGACCTCTCATCCAGCCAGCACACCCTAATCTGAACAGACGAGAGGCAAAACCCCTAAAAAAGATGTCTATGGATGGGTTTCTCTTCATTTTGGAGGAGACTCTGGCTTAGCTAAAATCCCTAGTCATGTTTCAAGGCTCTTCAGTGGGTTGGATATTGACGTACATGAAAGTTACCTCCAATAGGTGGCACTAGAGCGATGGTTTTCCTTCTTCTGGAGAAAGTTTTTTTATTTGTATTCCTTTTCCCATGGAACATTGCCTGTAAGACTCCATAACATATGCACCTCTTCAAACCCGCAACCCCTGAGCACTATGTCAAAGGCCTCTTAGCCTGCTCTGTACTGATGAGGGGCAAAAACCTTTAAAGAGGCTCTGTCACCAGATTTTGCAACCCCTATCTGCTATTGCAGCAGATAGGCGCTGCAATGTAGATTACAGTAACGTTTTTATTTTTAAAAAACGAGCATTTTTGGCAAAGTTATGACCATTTTTGTAGTTATGCAAATGAGGCTTGCAAAAGTCCAAGTGGGTGTGTTTAAAAGTAAAAGTCCAAGTGGGCGTGTATTAGGTGCGTACATCGGGGCGTTTTTAATACTTTTACTAGCTGGGCGCTCTGATGAGAAGTATCATCCACTTCTCTTCAGAACGCCCAGCTTCTGGCAGTGCAGACACAGCGTGTTCTCGAGAGATCACGCTGTGTCGTCACTCACAGGTCCTGCATCGTGTCGGACGAGCGAGGACACCGGCACCAGAGGCTACAGTTGATTCTGCAGCAGCATCAGCGTTTGCAGGTAAGTAGCTACATCGACTTACCTGCTAACGCCGATGCTGCTGCAGAATCAACTGAAGCCTCTGGTGCCGGTGTCCTCGCTCGTCCGACACGATGCAGGACCTGTGAGTGACGTCACAGCGTGATCTCTCGAGAACACGCTGTGTCTGCACTGCCAGAAGCTGGGCGTTCTGAAGAGAAGTGGATGATACTTCTCATCAGAGCGCCCAGCTAGTAAAAGTATTAAAAACGCCCCGATGTACGCACCTAATACACGCCCACTTGGACTTTTACTTTAAAACACACCCACTTGGACTTTTGCAAGCCTCATTTGCATAACTACAAAAATGGTCATAACTTGGCCAAAAATGCTTGTTTTTTAAAAATAAAAACGTTACTGTAATCTACATTGCAGCGCCTATCTGCTGCAATAGCAGATAGGGGTTGCAAAATCTGGTGACAGAGCCTCTTTAAACAGCTGTCTACATATGAGACTTGCTCTCAATGTGACTGGAATGGGCACCAGGACATTAAATTAGCATGTTTGCTCTAGTAATGGATTTGCAGAATGGAGCAACCTTGCCAGGGTGTGAGTGCAGGCAAAACCGAGGCCTCATGCACACAGCCGTATTACGGCTCTGTGTTTTATGGAGCCATAATAGGGCACCCATAGGCCCTACTGTATGTCTTTGTTTTTATACGGAGGCAGAGGTTCTATTCTCTATCATATGTCGTATTGATATTAGGGGAGTATACCTTATACAAACAGCAACTGATAAAGCACAATACAATGACACAAAGAGTCCCAGTGTCTTCGTAGTACAGAGCAGCAGGGGACTCCTTGAGCTGCCATAAAGGCTTCCGCACACAGCCCTTCCATGTGCATGAGACCTACGTGTTTTGTCCAGAATATTATTTCACAAAGCCCAGTGTCCACTTGAATCATAATTGAATTGGCAATAAAATAGGAAAACATAGGTACGTCAATGGACATAGTACACTGCACAATACAGGGTTTCTAAATGCACAAATGTACTAAGGGTACTGGATGTGGTCTAAGGGTGGAATAAGCTGAACAAATGCACCTAACAATGGCAGTTTCTGATTATTGCAGTAATGTAAAATGTTATATTTTTGCACAACCCATGCAGCCACGTTCATGCTACTTTTGTTATATAACCTTTTAGATTTTTCCGCATCTTGTTTCTAAGAAGCACATTACCTCTGCTTATATAAGTAATTGCTTGGCGTAACCACAGAACTTCATTATATGCAGCATTTTAATGTATGCATTTGCATACCTTCTCTCTGTGATTTCATTGTAAGGGGGGATTCACACGAGCGTGTATTCGGTCCGTGCGGGCCGCGTGGTTTTCACGCGGCACGCATGGACCAATACAAGTCTATGGGGCAGTACAGACAGTCCGTGCTTTTTGCGCAGCGTTTGTCTGCTGCGCAAAAAGCGCGACAGGTTCAATAACTCTGCGTATTTCGCGCATCACGCACCCATTGAAGTCAATGGGTGCGTGAAAATCACGCGCACCACACGGAAGCACTTCCGTGGGACGAGCGTGATTCGCGCAACAGCAGTGAAAAGGATGAATGAAAACCGAAAAGCACCACGTGCTTTTCTGTTTCCGAACATCCAAACGGAGTGTCTTTGCGTACCGAACTTCACCGGGTTCGGCCAAACTCGTTTTGGCCGATCCCGGCAAAAAAATTATCGGTACGCGACGTCAGGAGATAGTCACTGTCCATGGTGCTGAAAGAGTTAAACTGTTTAAGCACCATGGACAGTGACTTGCGATCCCAAAATACATTAACCTGTAAAAAAAAACCGAAGTTCTAACTTACCGATTACTCCTGTCTCCTTCCTGCAGTCCGACCTCCCGGGATGACACTTCAGTTCAAGTGACAGCTCCAGCCAATCACAGGCTGCAGCGGTCACTTGGACTGCTGCGTCATCCAGGGAGGTGGGGCCCGATGTCAAGAGAGGCGCGTCACCAAGGACGCGTCACCAAGGACGCGTCACCAAGGCAACGGCCGGGAAGTTCTCGGTAAGTAGGAACTTTATCTTTTTTTTGTACAGGTTTTTCGCTGTTGTGTTCGGCATTCACTGTCGAGGGTGCTGAAAGATTTAGCTCTTTCAGCACCTTGGACAGTGACGGGCGTTGACAAGCCTCATCTCTATGATGCCGGCTGCGCGAAAATCACGCAGCCGCGCATCAGACACGCATGACACACGCAGCTGTCAAATGGTTTTTGCGCTCGCAAAACGCTGCGTTGTTTGCGCGCGCAAAAACGCAACGTTCGTGTGAATCTCCCCTAAGGCTGAGTTCACACGTTGCGGATTTGTTGCAGATTTTGTTGCGGTTTTTACGCGGATCTCACCCTTTTGCATTGCAAAGTGTAAAATCTGCGCTGAAAATCTGTGTGAAATCCGCGACGTGTGAACTCAGCCTTACTCTTCCTCAGGTTGCTGGAATACCTTTTTCGGCCTCCTTTTGTCCCCTTTCTTATGACATTGCAGCTATTGTACCAAAAAATGCTGGCGCACCAGATGCTGGACTGTCAGGAATTCAGAATAAACTGCCCATATTATTTCATACTGAATGTTCTTCTATTAAACTAGACGTCAATTAACTGATGCAGCACTGGCAGATGTAATACATTAGATAAGATGCCTGGAAACAGAGCATTTTGTACTAGGTGGATTGGCCATTATTGGCAGGTCTGCTATTTAACTAAATCTTTATGTTTGTTTTATTTTGTATAATGTTATTTTACACCGCTTAGTAGGCAAAATATACACTTGAGCACCCACACCCACATCAAGGACAGCTGACAGCAGGAAAAGCTTGCCTGACCTGTTTGCTCTTTGGATCTGTCTGTGTTAACAGCTGATCCAATCTTACTAAGATAATATAACCACTAACAATGTACCTGAATGACTGGAGGGTATAACAATGAACAATAACCTATAAAAGCAAAAGGAGAATGTCAATGTTCACTTTCCCATATCTTTTCATCCCATCTACAGAAACACATTTCAACATGCACCATGACCCAGCTAACAGTATTTATGGGTATCATTTTTACAATCCTTTGTATCTTTGGGAATTATTTACTCTGTATATCTGGTCTAAAACCTAGCCTAAGGGCTCATTCACACGAGCGTAAATCTCGTCTGTGTGTTGTGCGTTGATTTCAATGAGGCTATTCACACATGCGTGAGTTTTCATGCAGCGAGTGTCCGTCACGGGAAACTCAGTGCATGTCCTATATTGGTATGAGGGGGCCCATGCGTTCATGTGCGGTTCGGGCCCTAATGATGATTCGCCACTGTCTGATAACATGTGTCTGTCTCTCTGATGTCTTCTAGGACTGTATCCCATACCTTTATAGTTCATTAACGCAAAGCCAGCATTAATAATGATCAACTTAGATGTAATCGTTATTAAGGGGATCCTGTGTGTCAGAGACCCGCACTCAGCCAAGCCGTCAGTTCAGCTGAACTGACGAATCGGCTGAGAGAGAACGATAAAGCTTCTATGTAAACAGGATACATAGAATCTGTAACGTAAACACTTTTTAACAAAAATAATAAAAGTAAAAAACATTTATTTAATTTTAAAAAAAAGCATTTCCATAGCCTATACAATTTCATATCAATGAATGCTGTTCAGAAAACAATTCCCTGATGCATTGGCAATTTTACTTCTTGTCTTTGCTTTATTATTATTATTATTATTAGGCTGGGTTCACACGACCTATTTTCAGACGTAAACGAGGCGTATTATGCGTCGTTTTACGTCTGAAAATACGGCTACAATACGTCGGCAAACAACTGCCCATTCATTTGAATGGGTTTGCCGACGTACTGTGCAGACGACCTATCATTTACGCGTCGTCGTTTGACAGCTGTCAAACGACGACGCGTAAAATGACTGCCTCGGCAAAGAAGTGCATGACACTTCTTTGCAACATAATTTGAGCCGTTCTTCATTGAAGTCAATGAAGAGCAGCTCAAGATTACAAACGTCAAAGACGCCTCGCATAATGCGAGGAGGAGCTTTTAAGTCTGAAACGACGCAGCTGTTTTCTCCTGAAAACAGTCTGTCTTTTCAGACGTAAAAGCCTCTCATCGTGTGCACATACCCTTATTATTATTATACCTTCATTGCCAGATTAATTGATTATACCGTGTACTACAATCAAGTACATTATTCCATTACAAATTCAGTGTAGATGTTGATGAAGTTTCACTTTTCTATAACTATTGTTATAACTGCAGCAAGACTTTTCTTCACCTGGGGCAAAGGTTCAGTTTGCTGCCCCCTTCCCTGTATCTAAATAACCTTCCGAAGGCAATGTGGCTTGTTGGCACCCAACCTCCAGGACAAAGAAACAAGTTGCCCCACCCCTAGCTACGCCCCTGTATAAACATTTAAGGATGTTGTATAAAACTATAATTTCCATATAAAAACCAAAAGAAACATCATATAAAGACTATTTTTGTTTGACAAATGCCTGCTGAAGGCTTCAATGATATAAACAGCTGTGAATCTGGACTGGAGCAGATTTCTGTCATGTGTGTAGATGGTTATCCATGGCCAAATCTATAAGGTGTGTTATTACAAAACAGACAATCCAACAGACAATGATTGTTTATAGAGATAATTATCGTGTGTAAATGGATAATCCTCTAGAGAATTTCCACCATTCTCACAGGAAGACTCAGACCTTCTTAATGCTGGAGACATAGTCAGTGTTTCAAACACGGAAAGACGTTTTACCTACAGTCAATGTCAGTAAGGCATCTGTTCCTCTTTGATAACTTTTCCTGTAGCAAAATATCCCTGTGTGTAAAACATACAGCTCAGCCAAAGTCCCAATATAGATTTCGTTCTGACATTATTCCATGAATTATTTGTGTAAATCCAGTCTAAAGAGCCTTTTACACCTGCCGACAGTCCTATCACACGGAGCTATGGATGGGGACGAGCTGTCGTTACTCCGGTCGCTTGTCTCCATACGTTATTATCATGTCGGCAGCGCGTCTCCCTGTTTACAGAGAGATGCGCTGCCGACAACGATAATATTTAACTTTTTTAAAACAATATGACCAGCAGATGGTCGAGCATTTGCTCGTTCATCTGCTGATCGCTGCCCTTTTTACACAGGGCAATTATCGGCAATGAGCGTTATATGAATGATTGTCTGCCCGATAATCACCCAGTGTAAGAGAATATGTTTAGGCCTTGCATGTAGCATTAAATATAAAGACATTCTAAGAAATATCTTCTGTAGCGTCCATGGCCACGGGCTGTCGGGTTTACTCACCTCCCGACGCCCGCAGCCATGGATCCGTGAGCGCTGGTCCCCATCTCCTTCCTAGGAGACGCCAGCGCTCACTTCCGCTCCGGTCTGCTGTGTCCCGTAGGGTGCGCGTGCACGCGCGTGCCCGCTCTTAAAGGGCCAGCGTGTACACATGAAAACAATCATCATCAATCTACATGATTTCCTGGTCTATAAGATGGCCCCAGCCCTTATGATCCTTACCTGAGCATTGTTAGTTTATCCCAAGTCTGTCTTGCAAAAAGTCCCTTAGTGTGTCCTGTTCTAGTTGTTACCCATGCCCTGTTACCTGTTCCTGTATCCCGTGCTGTGATCTTGTTCCTGTGCCTACTAAAGTTGGAGTCGTGTCTGCTTCTCCTGCTGTCTTCTGCCACGTCCAGTGTCTTCTGCCACGTCCAGTGTCTTCTGTCATGTCCGGTGTCTTCTGCCACATCTTGTACTGCCCGCCACGTCCGGCGCTACCTGCTGCACCGACCTCCATCCGTGCTGAAGCCACAGCCACTGTCTGGACTAGTTCAGGTACCTAAGTGTTACGAACTGCTATAGACTTTTGGATAGACTGTGACCTGGTCAGCTGCCTCTCCGCTACGGCAGAGCGGCCTAGTGGGTCCACATACCCTGTGATCGTGACATCTTCCTGTTGGCCCATCATCTTCATGATAGGGAAATATCTCTTAGTAGTAAATGCTGCCATTTTGAGCCTCACATGATATAAATGTGTCTAACTTCTGAGTTATTAATATGGTTTTTATTTCATATAACCCCTGATCCACTGCTCATGGCTCTTGGGCCACACTTTTTATGCAAATTTTAGTTGCCTTGTCAAAAATCAAAACTTAGCAGTCCGACTGAAGTAAACTCTCTAGGGTTCTGTTTTGTACTATCAACAAACTTTGATCTTAATGGGTCTTATAGTTTAGACATTAAACCCTCCTTGAAAGGGTAAAACTCAGAAATTCCGGATGTTTTGGGTTTCTTGCACGATGGTTTCAACTGGGGGTTAAAATTCAACACTCTGAATGGTAACCTAGCGGCCCTCAATGTCCTTCTGCAGGGTCAGTTTTCTGGTCATCCTTTGGTTAACCAGTTCTCAACTGGGCCATTAGACATCCTAGGCCACCGGCTAGGGACCCCCATCCTACTTGGGATCTTTCTTTAGTTCTAAAACAGCTTACTTAGAGTAATTTCAAGTCTATGGAGGAAGTTTAGTTTAATTATCTTGCCTTCAAAACCCTATTCCTGGTGGCAATCACCTCTGCAAAAAGACTTTCATAGCTGCAAGCTATTTTCTCTGAGAATTCATATATCAGAATACTGCCGGATTGTATTATTCTGATAATGATCTTTCTTACTTGCCAAAAGTGGCTTCGGAGAATAACATAATTTTTTTTTTGTTACTTTTCTTTGTAATAGCAAAATGAAGCAACTTTTTAAGTAGTCTTTATTGGAAAAAAAATAAATAAAATTTTTCTGCTGTAGAGTCTGTGTAACTCCTGTACATAGCTGGCTGTACTGTTACTTCTGACATAGATCCGACAGCACACTACTCATGTCTGGGTTCTGCTCTTTCTGTTCTGCTATGCTTTTCTCTTAGTGTTTGCAACAGGGAGGGGAGGAGGTTGTCTATTGCAGATTAGAGTATAAAGAGGCAGGAAATAATTCAAGTCTTAAGACATGCTGTCAGTATCAGAGTGAAGATAGGAAGGAAAGTACAGGGGAGGGAGGGGGAATAAAACAGGCTGTGTAACACCCACAGCAATCTGTGCACGGGGAGGAATTGGGGGATCACATATGCTAATACCTGAAAGTTAGTGAAGGCAGCAGCATCCTGGACACACAGAACTGACCTCAAGCATGTATTACTGGGAGGGACATGCCCACATGAGCCAAGTCTGAAACTAGAAGAAGGTTGCACAATTAACAGAAGTCTCAGTAAGGGCAGTTGCTAGCTCTGTCTATTATACTGATTCCACACTGATAGTATTATATGCAGCCCTGTTCTTGCAGGCAGCCTCTTAACCTGTTCAGTGCCAACTGCATTCCAAGGCTTGAAAAGATCCACGAGTGTTTGGTAATCGGAGTGATTTCCAGTACCTTCAGGTATGATAAAGCTGTAGCAAGGAGCAGAACGTCAATTGAGGAGCCTCAGTGCTGGTGATGTACAGGGCAAAGGGAGGTTATTAGTTCTTTTTAGTACTGCTTGTAATAAATCTATTATGACACGGTCTTTGTGTCTAAGAAGCTTGCCACAGAGGCCGTGAGGTGTCCAAAGAGCTGCTATAAATTAGGACACAGGCAGACTCCTACCACAGTTAACACCAAAAAGTCTGAGGAAATATGGGTGCATGCAACTGTCTATTTAGTGCCCCATAAAAGTCACCAGTAGTGTCACAACACCACCAAAGATGTCCCAAGGGCGTTGCTAGGGTCTTAAAAGATCAGGGGCACAAGCCCCGAGACATATATTTACCCCCCCCCCCACCCACTCCGAAAAATATATATATTTTTTTACATATATATCGGAGATAGCATATCTATAAGACTAAGGCTCCTATAGCTGCACCACTGGTTAGAGTATTGCCTCAGGATACAGTATCATACATGATAGCTTAGATACATGGTCCCAGCAGACAGTATCACACATGATAGACTTAGGGCTCATTCAGACGAGGGTGATTCTCATCCGTGTGCTGTGCGTTGAAATAACACGAACCAGTTGATTTCAATGGGGCTATTCACACATGCGTGAGTTTTCACACAGCGAGTGTCCGTTGCGTGAAACTCACTGCATGTCCTATATTGGTGCATTTTCATCCACCTAGCCGCCCATTGAAGTCAATGGGTGCATAAAAACCACGGAAAGCACACAGACGAAATCTGTGTGGTGTCCGTGTTTCACGCTCAATTACATTGAAAAAAAGTGCTTGCAAGTGCATGAAAACCACATGACACACGCAAAGCACACTGATGCAAAAACGCAACGCACACCACCAGATTTACACGCTTTTTTTACGCATGTAAATCTGTCACGCTCATGTGAATTTAGCCTTAGATACAGGACCCCAGCAGTAAGTATCCTTGTACTAACCCTCAGGGGCAACTTTGGCATTTCTGGCGCCTCAAGCAAAGTTGTGTCTCGGGGCTCTAATCAAAGACAGCTGGAGAGAGTACCCCACACAATGCCCCCTGTATATAGTGTCACAAGCCCCCTGTATACAGTGTCACAACCCCCTGTATATAGTGTCACACCCCCTGTATGCTTCCACACACAGTCCCCCTGCCATACATCCTCCTTATAGACAGTGCCATGCAGTCCCCTGTAGGTAGTCCTACATACCCACCTTGTCTCAGCAGACAGTATCATACATTATAGGCTTAGCTACATGGCCCCAGCAGACAGTATCACACATGATAGACTTAGATACATGGCCCAGCAGACAGTATCACACATGACAGGCTTAGATACAGGGCTCCAGCAGTAAGTATCCTTGTACTCACCTTGTACTCATATATTCACCCCCGCGGCCTAATGTGGAAGGCTTAGATACAGGGTTCATGTGTGATACTGTCTGTTAGACCCTGTATCTAAGCCTACCACAAAGCTTGCTTAGATACAGGACCCCAGCAGACAGTAGTCTTATACTGTATAAGATTACTGTCTGCTGGGGCCCTGTATCTAAGCCTAACGTGGACAGTGTCTAACAGTCAGTATCACACATGGACCCTGTATCTAAGCCTACCACAAGGCAGGCTTAGATACAGCACCCTAGCAGATAGTAACAGTACACTTACCTCCTCTTCGGCTCCGGATGTCCCAAAACCCTCTAGCGTCATGACGTCATCCATGGCGCACAGCGTCCTGACGTCATGACACGAGAAGACGTCTGGACTTCCGCCGCGCTCGGGAAGGAAGATGGGTAAGTATGTGTCGTTACTACAGTAACAGGAGCCCGTCTATTTCAATACATAGGCCCCAATTACCATAGTAACTTTTACAGATGCGGTGCGGGCGGCCGCGGCCCGGGCGCAGTTGCGACTGCTGCGACATGAATGTGGCAGTCGCTGGGGATCCGGGGCACTGGGCCAAAATCCAGGGCTTGGGCCCAAAACGCCCCTGAAATGTCCCCATATCAAGCGGTAGCTTTTAATGTTAAAGAGTAAAAAAAAAACTAAAAAACACAACAATATCAGTATACTATTATTAGCACACTGTGCTGCCATATTAGCACCAGTAATATAGCAACACAATGAGAAAAAAGTTATTCTGCTCCTACATTTTTCAAACGAGGAGAAAAAAGCACCCAGGTAAAATTTGTATATATTAAGAAAGTACTTAATTGAATTGTGCCTTGGTGTTTAACAAAAATAGGAAAAGAGCTTACATTTTTACAACCTATCGCGCAGCCCTATCTCCAAAATTCAGAATCTCCAGAAATTTTAATAAACGGCCATAAAACATGAGGCAATATATTCTATAAAAGGGCTGAATTGGTTTCATAGCATGATGTACTTTCAAATGACATGATGACCTAGTCAGCAAAGATCGCCCCATAGCTAAACCTCATTTGTACAGTTTTGTTGCTTACCTTGGCAGTAATTCCAGGTTATTTTTGGATAAAGAGAACATTTTGTTATTGTGACACTAACGACTGAGAGCATTATAATATAAACAATAGATTGTTAACCAAATAATACTGAAGGTATTTTAAACCTTAATGACCAAACAATTTTTTAAGTTTTTCCATCGTCGAATTCAAAGAGGTATAACTTTTTTAGTTTCTCGTCGACATAGCAGTATAAGGAATTTTTGCGGAACAAGTTGTATTTTTTAATAACACCATTTTAGGGTACTTATAATTTATTGATAAACTTTTATTAACTTTTTAGGTGGGGTAACAGAAAAAAACGGAAATTAAGCCACTTTTTTGTGTCTTAAATATACGCCATTTACCGTTTGGTATAAATAACATAATAACTTTATTTAGCGAGTAATGTTGATTGCAGCGATACCAAATTCATATAGTTTTTTAATGTTTTACTACTTTTTCACAGTAAAAAACTTTTTATTCTAAATTATTTGTGTTACGATCTGTGGGTGTGTGGACCCACTGGGCCGCACTGCCGTAGCGGGATGGTATCTGGCCAAACTACAGTGTACCAAGTCAATATATATATAGTCCAAGCACAAGGGTACCTGTGATAGTCCAGACAGTAGCAACAACTAGGCACAGATGGGATCTGGACGGCAGGTGATGCTAGCTCCGTCTGACCAGGCTGTGATAGGTTCTCCCACTCCTCAGCCTCCCAGAATGAGTGGTAGCAGATCGAGTCACTCTAACAGATCTAGACACAGATGCAGGCTGATTAACCATGTGCGTCGACAAAGAAGCTGTGTCAGGCAAATCCATTACACACAGGCTTCAGGAGAGCCACATGAAAGGAGTTGGGGATTTTGAGGGTAGGAGGCAGCCGAAGCTTATAGGAGACTGGGTTAATCTGATTCCTTGAGAACAGCCAGATTTTGGTAACTGGGAAAATACTGGGCGGCTCTCTTCTTCTTGTATCCGCCTTTTGCTTTATACGATTGACTGCCAGCAGAATAGGGGACCGGGTCTGTTGTGAGATTTGCAGAAAGTCCCCAAATGCAGAGTCAGCTGCGGGTACCTGAGATGCAGCCGCCACAGGAAGAGGGATTTGTGGATGTTGGCCGTAGACAATGAAGAACGGTGTGGAAGTAGTGGACTCACTGGTGTGGTTGTTATTACGAGAACTCCGCCCATGGAAGAAGTTGTACCCAGTCATCCTGTTGCATGGAGATGAAGTGGCGGAGATAATTTTCCATGATCTAGTTAATCCTCTCGACTTGACCATTGGACTGGGGGTGATAGGCTGAGGAAAAGTCCAATCTCATATCCAGTAGGTTAAAGAGGGCTCTCCAGAATTTTGAGGTAAATTGAACCCCCCGATTGGACACGATGTGAAGGGGCAAGCCATGCAAGCGGAAGATATGCTGAAAAAAGAGGCTCGCCAGTCAAAAAGCAGAAGTTGGACCGGTCAGTGGGATAGAATGTGCCATCTTCAAAAACCGGTCCACCACCACCACCCAGACAGTATTGCATCCAGCTGAGGGATGGAGGTCAGTGACAAAGTCCATTGCAATGTGCTGCCAAGGGGTATTGGGTACAGGCAGAGGTTGGAGCAGACCAACAGGCTTGGGTTGAGCAACCTTGTTTTAAACACACACAGAGTGCAAGAAGACACAAAGTCCACAACATCTTTGGGCAGCTTGGGCCACCAGAAATGATCTTGAGTCTTAAGAACACCAGCGTGTCTAGCCAGTTTGGAGCTGTGTCCCCAGCGAAAGATTCTCCTCCTGTCTGCCAACCGCACAAAAGTCCTCCCTGGAGGGATGTCTCTAACTTGCAGGGGATTAGCCATAATAATGCAGGACGCGTCTATGATACATTGGGTGGACTCCACAATGTCCTCTTATTCAAATGACCTGGATAGGGCATCGACCCTCAAATTTTTGTCAGCAGGACGGTAGTGGAGCACAAATTGGAAACGGGTGAAGAACAGCAACCACCTGGCTTGACGAGGGTTTAGCCGTTGAGCCGACTGGAGATAAGTGAGGTTCTTGTTGTCGGTGTATATCAGGATGGGATGAGCTGCACCCTCTAGCAGATGTCTCCACTCCTCCAGCGCCAATTTGATGGCCAATAGCTCCCGATCCCCAATAGAATAATTGCATTCAGCAGAGGAAAAATGTCTTGAGTAATAGCCACACCCCACTGTCTTTCCTTTTGAGCTTCTCTGGAACAGAAGTGCACCTGCACCACCAGAGAAAGCGTCCACCTCCAACGAGAACTGTCACGAGACAGAGGATGATGGAGGATTGAGGCTGAGGTAAAGGCATTCTTGAGACTGTTAAATGCAGATTCTGCCTCTGGAGTCCATACCTTGGCATTCACACGCTTCTTGTAAGGGTAGAGATGGGAGCCTTCAGTGATGAGAAGTTTGGAATAAACTGTCGGTAGAAGTTGGCGAATCCCAAAAAAACGCTGTATGGACCGCAGGCCCTGAGGACGTGGCCATTCCAGGATGGACTTTGCTTTCTAAGGATCCATCTTGAGACCTTGATCCAAGATTATGTAGCCCATGAAGGACAGAGAATTAATTTTTTTCAAAGATGCACTTCTCCTGCTTGGCGTACAGACAATTCGGAAAACGCAGCAGAACTTGACGAACATGCCTCCGATGAGTCGTCGGATCTGGAGAGGAAATTAAAATATCATCGAGATAGACCACAACACAGACATAGAAGAGATCTCGGAAGATATCATTGACGAATTCCTGGAAGACCACGGGAGCATTGCACAGACCGAAGGGCATCACCAGGTGTTCTTAGTCTTGAGTGTTGTATGCCGTCTTCCACGCATCACCTTGACGGATTCGGATCAAATTTTAAGCCCCACGCAAGTCTAGTTTAGAGAAAATCCTGGCTCCTTATATGCGGTACAACAGTTCGGATATTAGTGGCAACGGGTATTTGTTTTGGTTGAGACCACGGTAGTCAATGCAGGGTCGAAGAGATACATCTTTCTTCATATGAAACCCCTCTCCAACAGTTGTAAGACCGGTGTGGAGGAAGCATCTCAGCCTCCTTTTGCTGAAGACGTCCGCAAACTGGGAAAAATGAGTGGTAATCCCGCTAATGATTAAGGCAGAGGAGGCTGGATGGGATGGATCTGTAACAGACAGCGGTGGGGACATTTGGGACCTCATTGGAAAACTTCTCCTGAATTCCAATCCAGGACTGGAGCATGCAACTGGAGCCAAGACAGACCAAGCAAAACCGGATTGACGGCTTTAGGCAAAACAAGGAATGTAAACAGTTCAGTATGAAGAGCTCCAAATTGGTACTTCAGTGGTTTGGTCTCAGACACGATCGGATTGGGCAAAGAAGAACCATTCACCGATGCAACAGCCAAAGACGTCTCCAGAGGAACAGTGGGCAGAGACCCGGTGCGTTTTTTCGCCGGAGTATATGGTCACGGGGATAGACAATTTGGGAGATAATCTTTTATTTAGCGCCCTTCCTCCTAGGGTTGTCTCTCCAACCAAACCTAGGCACTGCAGTTTTCTGTTTTTTGGGGACACAGACGCACAAGATGGCCTCCGAGGCCACACTACAGACATAATCCCGAAGTGTGTCTGTGTTGTTTTTCTTGAACAGACAATTTGAGGCGGTCTACTTGCATAGGCTCTTCAGGTGGAGTACATAATGAGGGCAACAGGGGTTGCTGAAATGTAGGAGCCACCCTAGGAAGTCTACTGGACCAGCGTACCTCTTGAAACCGTTCCTAAATCCGCACTGTAAGTCCCGGGTCCCTAGTCCCTGACGTTCCCAGATGGGATTCGACCATGCCAGAGCTTTGCTAGCCAGGAGAGAGACTGTGAATGCGATCCTAGCACCATCAGAAGGAAATGCTCTGGCATGTAGGCTGAAGTGGATCTGAAGTTCAGAAATCTCTTGCAGGCCCTCGCGTCTCCTTCGTAGCAAGGAGTTAGTGGCAGCGAGAATCGGAAGTTGGCACTGGTACTGACAGGAGGTGTAGCAGGAGGAACAGCCAGAGCAATAGGAGCAGGTGCTGTGGCCGCTGCAGCTTGTGCATCCAGCCGAGGAGTTGGTCCTGTCATGACCGCAGGTCTTGTATGTCTGCCTGCATGGCTTGTGACGTCGTCATGGTCTAGGGTTGGCCAGCAGGGTCCATGGCCTGAGCGTACTGTCACGATTTGTGGGTGTGTGTACCCACTGGGCCGCGCCGCCGTAGTGGGATGGCAGCTGACCAAACTACTGGCCAAGTGGAGCAGAAGTGAGCGCTGGCGTCTCCTGGGGAGGAGATGGGGACCAACGCTCACAAGTCAATGGCAGCGGCCATTGAGGGGTGAGTAATCCCAACGGTCTGCAGCCGTGGATGTAACAGTTTGTTTTTGTGTCGCCATATTTTAAGAGCCATAACTTTTTTTATTTTTCTGCTGACATAGCTGTATGAGGACTTGTTTTTTGCGGGACGAGTTGTGATTTTTATTTTTACCATTTTGGAATACATGCGACTTTTTGATCACTTTTTGTCACATTTTTTTAAGGCAGGATGAGCAGAAAACAGCAATTCTGGCACTGTTTTTTTATTTTATTTTTTACAACGTTCACTGTGTGGTTAAATAATGCAATATTTTTATAGTTGGGGGCGTTACGGACGTGGCGATACCAAATATGTGTAGCTTTTCACTTTTTTTTCATAATATGAAAGTATTTTGTAAGGGGAAAAAGTGGGTTTTTAATATACAAAATATACAAAACTTTTTTTTAATTTTTTTTTAGTTTCACCATTACTTTACTGTGAGATCTTTAGATCGGTTTTATAATACACTACAATACTTCTGTATTGCAGTGTATTATGCCTGTCTGTGTAAAACTGACAGGCCTCAGTTAGGTCATGCCCATTGCATGGCCTAACAGGCATTTACTAAAGGCAGACCCCCAGGCTGCCATAGAAACAATCTGCAGCCCGCGATTCCATCGCGGGATGCCGGTGGGGGGATAGAGGGAGTCCCCTCCCTCTAAAACCAATGCGGTGCCCGCTATTGAGTGCCACATTTGAGGGGTTAAACATGATCTGAGACCACTTAAGGAGCACCCCACCCGATGCGGGAAAACTTCAGAAGAAGTACCCCTAACGGTCTACGTAAAAATACTATACGCCGGTCGTTAAGGGGTTACAGACAACATTTTTTTTACTTGAAACTAGAATGCCATATTATAGATAGTAGTAGAAATGCACCTAGAATGAAATCCTTTATTGGCTGTAAAATGTTAAAATCTAAAAACTATAAAAATATTTGTCCGTGAATCTTAGATTTAATTCACTTAAGCTGGTCATACATCATGACGAGACATCTCCGTTGGTGCTACAAGTCCTGATCTTTACCTTTTTGTATAAGAAAGGATCATATTGTTAATGGGAATATATTGCTATAAATAATCTCTTGGAATCAAGTTTTTGTTAAACATATTTTGTCAAAATTTTGGTGGTTTCTTTTTAAGAATCTTTCCATGTCATTAACTCTGTAAAGAAAAAAAACCCCTAAAGAGTTGCAGTTTTCAAACCTACCCATGAACTCCCACAATGGGCTGACACTTCCTTTTTTTGCAGAGAGCTTGTGCTGTGTACCCTGGGGGTAGGTGCAGCAATAATTTTATTATTATCACAGGGCAGGATTCTAATAAAATGTAACACTTTTATATTTATATTATAAATCTCCCTACGAGGGGCAGATAACACATTAATAATAGCTCTCCTCTTGTCCCCTCTTGCACATTACACAGTGCATGCCCACAACACTCCCCCATATGAGTCAATGAGTAATTTTCTGTCCTAGTAATGTCCAAGATGAAATTTGACCATGATATTTTGGCTATTTTAATATTTTACAGTCATGAGGCAGAAGCACTTTAGACACAGGCATCTATAAGATGCCTTCGGGGACATAGAACAGTTTGGAACCGGTGATTGGAAGGAAGATGCTGACTGACAGAGCTCTCTTCTAAATGTGCTGCCTCCGCATCATTTTCAGAAGAATGGGTGGCTTACAGCACCCCGAAACTAATACAGGCCCCAGACCGGAACTCCTAAATACAGACTTAAGTCCAGACCCCATTTGACCTCATCTATGCAGGTCCTTCACCAATAACATGATTTGCACACATATAGTCATGTGATCTTATATGTGCAGGTCCTCCTGCAGGTCCTGCACAAAGCAGTTTTTCTACATTTTTTGTCAGCTATTAATCAGCAGCTGGAGCAGTTTCTAAATACAGATGCTGCACTACTGATTCATCAGTACCAGTCAGATGATGAGGCTCATGTTAAGAGAGCGCCTTTATTGATCTGCTTCTCCTTAAGAATGGCTTCAGCAGTATGATGCTGGTGATGATGGCCGGCCCTGGATACGTTCGACAGGTGCAGTCGCACAGGGCGCCAGCCGCCACACTGCAAGAGGGGCGCCAGCGGGTGTGTGTATCCCCTCGCCGTTGCAACTACCAGTGGGGATACACACACTAACTTCAGTCGCCTTAACACCCGAGCGCTTCTTAACTTAGTGGCCGTCGCTACCGCTGTAGCAGCCATAGCGGCTGCTAGCAGTGACACCGGGCACGAGGGCGGTGGTGCCGCTAGCCACTGCTGCGGCTGCTATAGCGGTAGCGACGGCACTATAGCAGAGCAGGGAGGTATCTCCCTGCTCTGCTATCTACTAGCGCCACTGTAGCTCCCTGAAGAAGCGGAATCCCCATGTGGCCGGGGATTCCGCTCCTGGAGCGCTGCTTGATGTCTCTGTCCATATATGGACAGTGACATCAGGGGAAACTCCTGAAGCAGAATCCCCGGTCACAGCGTTGCAGACGCTATGACCGGGGATTCCACTCCAGGAGTAGCCAATGACGTCATGGACACAGACGACAGGAGCTTCTCCTGGAGTGGAATCGATGGTCACAGCGTCGGCAACGCTGTGGACGGGGATTCCGCTTCAGGAGTTTCCCCTGATGTCACTGTCCATATATGGACAGAGACATCAAGCAGCGCTCCAGGAGTGGAATCCCCGGCCAAATGGAGATTCCGCTCCTTCAGGGAGCTACAGTGGCGCTATCTATACTGGAAGGGGTTGGGGGGGGGGTTCTATCTACAAGGGGGCTGTGGGCTGTGTGGCACTACCTACAAAAAAGGACAACTGTACAGGAGCACACAAAATACCCAGCTTTCCCGGCTATCAAATAAATGTGTGGAAATAAACTAAGATATAACTTTTATTTAATCTAGCTAAAAGGATTAATCCTTTAGTTAGACTAAATAAAAGTTATATCTTAGTTTATTTCCACACATTTATTTGATAGCTGGGAAAGCTGGGTATTTTGTGTGCTCCTGCACAGTTGTCCATTTTTGAATGTCTATTGCCCGCCAGCTATCAGGGTCATTTCGTAGTCCTTGCACTACAAGGGGGCTGTGGGCAGTGTAGCACTACCTACCAGGGGGCTGTGTGGCACTACCAACAAGGGGGCTGTGGGCTGTGAGGCACTACCAACCAGGTGGCTGTGTGGCACTACCAACCAGGGGGCTGTGTGGCACTACCAACCAGGGGGCTGTGGGCTGTGTGGCACTACCAACCAGGGGGCTGTGGGCTGTGTGGCACTACCAACCAGGGGGTTGTGGGCTGTGTGGCACTACAACCAGGGGGCTGTGGGCTGTGGGGCACTACCAACCAGGGGGCTGTGGGGCACTACCAACCAGGGGGTTGTGGGCTGTGTGGCCCTACCAACCAGGTGGCTGTGGGGCACTACCAACCAGGGGGCTGTGGGGCATTACCAACCAGGGGGCTGTGTGGCACTCCCTACCAGGGGGCTGCGGGCTGTGTGGCACTCCCTACCAGGGGTCTTTGCGGCACTCCGAACCAGGGGTCTGTGCGGCACTCCCTACCAGGGGGCTGTGCGGCACTCCATAGCATGGGGCTGTGCGGCACTTCCTACCAGGGGGCTGTGTGGCACTCCCTACAGGGGGCTGTGTGGCACCCCCTACAGGGGGGCTGTGTGGCGCACTTTACAGGGGGCTGTGTGGCGCTATCTACAAGGGGGCTGGGGCGCTACCTACAAGGGGGCTGTCTGGCGCTACCTATAAGGGGGCTGTGTGGTGCTACCTACAAGGGGCTGTGTGGTGCTACCCACAAGGAGGCTGTGTGGCGCAACCCACAAGGGGCTGTGTGGTGCTACCTACAAGGGGCTGTCTGGCGCTACCTACAGGGGGAATCTGTGAGTGGTGGGCTGATGGTCATTTTACTGTGAGTGGTGGGCTTATGGTCATTTTACTGTGAGTGGGGAGCTGATGGTATTCAAGTGGTTTCCGCCTCTGACCTCCAATTGAAATTAATAGGAGGCAGAAAATACCTGTGGCGCCCGTTTGGAGCTTTTTTGCCTGCATCTTTTGCATTCGCTTCAACAGCTTAAGAAAAAACACAAAAAGAGGTCACACAACGCTGTCAGTTCCTGAAGGAATTTTAAGGCAGATTTTTTTTGCCTTACAAAAAACGTGTGTAGTGCTTGTTCTTAGCCATTTTCTGTCTTTCTCGAAACAATTTTTGGTACGGGGGCCCTGCGGAAATGATATTTTCCCAGTGCTGCCTCGAGTCTAAAAAGGTTGGGAAACTCTGTACTAGGCTACGATCCCATCATGGAGTAGCTCAGTTTGTCATGGGAACGGGGCCTAGGTGAGTACAATATTTTGTTTGGGCACACTGTCTACAAGGGGGAGGTGGGAGACTGTATGGTACTGTCTACAAGGGGGAGGTGGGGGACTGTATGGCACTGTCTACAAGGGGGAGGTGGGGGGGCTGTATGGCACGATCTACAAAAAGGAGGTGGGGGATTATGGCACTGTCTACAGGGAGGCTATATGGCAAAATCTACAGGGGGGCACTATACTGTTTGGGGGCCACTAAGCGGACATTATACTGTGTAGGGGCACTACAGGTGGCATAATACTGTGAGCACAATTAGAGGACAAAATACTGTGTCCTTGAAGGGGTTGTAATATATTACTAAATATTATTATTATACTGTATGGGGGCACTAAAGGGGCATTATAATCTTTTTATGGGGCAGATTTTTTTAATGATGGTGTGGGGCGCCGAAAGATCATTTCGCACAGGGTGCCATCTATCCTAGGGCCGGCCCTGCTGGTGATAGTGTATGCTATATGTACTTGCTTTGTGCTTCTCTGTACCCTGTGCAGATAGTTTGTTACCAGCCTAGTCTTGTGTTGTTCCATCTCTGTCTTGTGTTTCTTAGTCTTTGCTTGCTTCTGTGTTTGTTTGTTTGTTTGTTTGTTTGTTTGTTTGTTTGTTTGTTTGTTTGTTTGTTTGTTTGTTTGTTTAGTTGTTCATTTATCTCTATTGTTCTCTGTTCTGCTTTGCCTGGTTTAGCAGAGTTTTGGATCTGCTTAGTTTTGCTGTCATTGCCTCTGGTTCCTAGTTTTTTCCTGGTGTTGTGTTAGGGACAATATCTGCAGGAAAGGGACTGCCTTAGGGACAGTGTTTGGGAGAGTGAGGGTTAGAGGTGTCTGGTGTTAGGGTCAGTGTTCAGGGATAAATATAGGTATAGCTAAAGTGAGCCATGCTGGAAAACTGCATAGACGAGTGCTTGTGGTGCTGATAGCGGCTCGTCTATGCAGTTTTCCAGCACGGCTCAGTGCCTGATGAATGTCGCTTAGACCGAAACATCACACTCTGCCACTGGCATTAAAAACAAAATAAAAAATACCTTTTGTTTCAAAATTGGTGTGCCGGATACTCATTTACACTCATCTTCGGGTTGGGCCCCTGTCCGTGCAAAAAAAAACATCCTTCCACATATCTGGTGCTGTCTGAACCTATACCCAAATTGGTTACTATAATTAACAGTACAATTTATACTCAAAGCATCAAACATACATTCTGTTATATATTACAAAAACAATTCAGCAAACTTTTCTATATTATGTGCATTCTTAACTGCTAAAACTACAAGTGTTAAAGAAAAATCATGCCGGCCCAAACAGTAGCTAATTTTCATTTACAACTAGTAGTATCCCTTAACTTAAGTGCCGTAACATTGATTCTGATTTCCTGTGGTCTCTTGCCTACACGCCATCATCCTTGGGTTTGCTCTTTTGGTAATATTGGCCACCCACCAATGGTCAAAAACATGCCTCACTATTGGAAGAGGGACACTAACAATTGTCCACTTATTGTACCATTCATTTCTCAAATGTTCATTTAACTGGTTCAGGTCCGGGCTATTTTGATCCTTCAGGACCAGACACCGTTTAGCCCTTTTTAGCACTCGTTAGTTAAACTGCTATAACTTTTCTATTTTTTGGGCTAGCAACGTGATTTTTTTGCGTTGTTTTTTTTCCATAGGCAATGCAGATTTATTTTTTTTTATAATTTTTATACACATTCTTCTTGCTATTTTAGAATTTTTAGACTTAACGTTTGAAAATAAAAGTAAAAAATAAGCTTTTTTACTTTTTAGTTATTTTTTTCTGGTAATAACATAGTTTTACCCTAAAATAGACCTTTTATTTGTGATCGTCATTGTCTACCGTAAAGTTTAATATATTACATGTTTATTTTAGGGTAATTGGCTCAGGGATAGCGTTATGACAATGATTGGCGGGGGGAAAGTTTTTTTGGGGGTGGGTATATTATGTGTATTTATTATTACAAATTTTTTGCACTCTATTTCACTTTTAGTTTTTTTATTACTATGGTCTGTCCCTCAAAGGTCAGAAAAGACCTTTGGGGGACTTTATTTTTTTTCTTTCTTCTTTTACACCATGTTTTTCCACTGTAACTGGAGCTGCACAGCAGCCCCAGTTACAGGGGAAATCAGCCCTCTTATAGTGACTATTGTCACTAATAGGGCTGTGCTGGATCTAGTAAGATCCGGCAGCAGTCTGATACTAACGACATCCCGGCGATCATGTGACCAGTCACATGATCGCTGGGACCAATAGAGGATGCAGCGCTGCCGATGCCTCTGTTCATATACACAGCGCTCTTTGAGATCAGAGAAGATAGAAGCAGAGACCCGATATTCAGCTGCCTGATCGCTCGGGCAGCAAGCTAAAACCCACGCCGTAAATAGTCTATGGTGCGGGTTTTAAGGAACCTGACCGCTGGCCATAAATACATAGCCAGCAGTCGGAAACCAGTTAAGGGGAATGTGTCGCCAAATAATTTTTTTTTTTAAGGTAAGTTATTTATTTTTATATATTTTTATTATTATTATATATATATTAATCAATAAGATTTTTTATTAGAATTTATTCAAACAAAGAAAGAAAAGAAAATACAACAAAGGGCCTACGCCCGTAGGTTTTCCAACATGGGAAGACCGAAAGAAAATAACATTAATACAAATATAGATATGTAAATCCAATCAAATACATACTGTGTCTCTAATTTTATACAGTCATAATATTAATATCAACAGAGTGACAATGTATGACATTTACATAAAATACTTTGAATCCATCCATAAATTCCAAGCATTCGGGCTCTGTTGACGAGCACTTAAACTACAGGATAAAGAAGTTTCATGACTAGAATCAATATTTACTCTCCTAATGACCTCTGACAAGGAAGGCGAGACAGGAGACTTCCACGTTTTAGCTATTGACATTCTTGCAGCTATAAGAATATGATGAGATATTAGTCTAACTAAATGAGGGATTTCTTCCAGGCCTAAATCTAATATAGCCTGCTATGGGGTCCCCTGAAGTTGTATACCGGAAAATTCAGAGATCATTTGAAAGACTTCCTTCCTTAGTAAAAGTATAGTTGGGCAAGACCACCACATATGTAATGTAGAGCCTTTATTTCCACAACCTCTCCAACATGTGTTGGAAACTCCTGCAAAAAAAATGTGAATATCTAGAAGGTGTAAAGTACCATCTTAAATGTATTTTCCTTACTAGCTCAATATGGTTTATGCATCTAGAATGCTTAAAATCCAATTAGCAGCTTTAATCCACTGATCTAAGGAAAATGAGTTTTCCATCTCTCTCTCCCATTTCAACATATAGGTTTCCTTTGCAGAACGCCCTCTGTGCAGTAATAAGTCATAACTGAGGGTGAGGCCCTTCTGGAAGCCTTGCCAGTTAACCCCTTCCCGCTCCTGGACGTACTATTAGGTCATGGCAGCTGTATCGTTCGCGCTCCATGACCTAATAGTACTGTCACGATGCGGGGTGTGAACCCACTGGGCCGTACCGCGTAGCGGGGATGGCAGCTGGCCAAACCGGAAGGTACACAGTTCAATGGTTCAGCGAGAGTACCTGAGGTAATCGTAGGCAGTGGCGAGGCGGACACGTCCAGAACCAGGCGGTGGGAAGTTGTTCGGTGAGGCGTAGCAGGGTAGCGTAGACTGTAGCACAGCACGGTAGGTAGCACAGCACGGCAATAGCACTAGGTAGCACGGAAACAGGATACGGGATACGGAATACAGGAGCAAGGTACACTGGGAGGCTGGAAGACACTGGGAGACCATAAGCAAGACGAACAACGGGAAAACTAACAACGCTCTGGCAAAGGGCAAGAGGGCAGAGCCCTTTTTATAGCCCAGGGCATCCTGGGCCAGATTGCAGTTTTTTGCAAAACGCGCGCACTGGCCCTTTAAGGCCGTGCACGCGCGGGCGTGCGCACCCGCCAGAGACACTCGGAACCCGGAAGAGAGTGCCGGCGCCTGACTGGGGGACGACGCTGCAGGCAGGTAAGCTGTCCATGGCCACGGCCGTCGGGGTTAACGACCGATCGACGGGCCGTGGCCATAGACGTTACAGTATCCCCCCTCTTACGCCCCCTCTTCTTGGGACCAGAGCGAGAGAGAAGCTTCCTCACAAGGACAGGGGCATCGATGTTCTCCTCTGGCTCCCAAGACCTCTCTTCTGGGCCGAACCCCCTCCAGTCCACCAAATAAAATGTCCTTCCTCCCACCTTCTTGGTAGCCAGAATCTCCTTTACCTCGAAAGTCCCAGATGGGCCGCCAGGCACCACTGTGGGACTAGGAGTCCTGGAGTAGCGGTTCAGGACCACCGGTTTTAGCAGGGAGACGTGAAAGGAGTTAGGGATCCTGAGAGTGGGGGGGAGCCGCAGCTTGTAGGATACCGGGTTAATTTGTAGCAGGACTTCAAAGGGACCAAGGAACCTCGGGGCAAATTCGCATGATGGCACCTTCAGCCGGATATTCCTAGAAGACAGCCAGACTTTAGTCCCTGGAAGGAACTGCGGAGGAACCCGTCTTCTTGTATCTGCCTTTCTCTTCATGCGGTCCACCGCCAAGAGGATAGAAGATCGGGTCTGTTGCCATATCTGTAGAAAGTCCCTGAAGGTGGAGTCGGCTGCAGGCACCTGGGACATTGTAGAAACAGGAAGAGGTATACGAGGATGTTGGCCGTAGACGATGAAAAATGGACTGGATGTGGTCGACTCACTGGTGTGGTTGTTATAGGAGAACTCTGCCCATGGGAGCAACTGCACCCAATCATCATGGCGCCTGGACACAAAGTGACGTAGGTAGTTCTCCATAATCTGGTTAACTCTCTCGACTTGCCCGTTGCACTGGGGATGATAGGCCGAAGAGAAGTCCAATTTCACACCAAGGAGCCTGCAGAGTGCTCTCCAAAACTTCGAGGTGAACTGGACACCTCTGTCCGAGACAATATGCAGGGGCAATCCGTGCAGACGGAAGATGTGCTGTATGAAGAGGTCAGCCAACCGCGTAGCAGACGGCAGAGCGGTCAACGGGATGAAGTGAGCCATCTTGGAAAATCGATCCACCACCACCCAGATCACACTGCAACCCGCAGAAGGAGGAAGATCCGTGACGAAGTCCATAGCGACATGTTGCCACGGGGCAACGGGTACAGGCAGTGGTTGGAGCAAGCCCGCAGGTCTGGAGTGAGCAACTTTATTTGCTGCACAGACTGTGCAAGAGGAGACAAAGTCCATGACATCTTTGGGCAGCGTGGGCCACCAGAACTGACGGGTGATTAAATCTTGGGTCTTACGAGCACCCGCGTAACCTGCCAGCTCAGAGTTGTGACCCCAGCAAAGAATTCTTCCTCCGTCAACCAGATGCACAAAAGTCCTACCCGGAGGAATGTCTCTGACTTGCAGGGGATTCACAGAGAAGATACAGGATGGGTCAATGATATTCTGTGGAGATTCCATGGCGTCCTCGGTTTCTAAAGATCTAGACAAGGCATCGGCCCTCACATTCTTGTCGGCGGGACGGTAGTGGAGTTCGAACCGGAACCGAGCAAAGAACAACGACCACCTGGCTTGACGAGGATTCAACCGCTGGGCCGTCTGTATGTAGGTCAAATTCTTGTGATCCGTGAAGATCAGGATAGGGTGAACCGCGCCTTCCAGTAGGTGTCTCCACTCCTGCAGAGCCAGTTTGATGGCCAGTAACTCCCGGTCCCCAATCGAGTAGTTACGCTCTGCGGGAGAAAACAGCTTGGAATAGTAACCGCATACCACGGCCTTGCCTTTCGGTCTTTTCTGGAACAACAGTGCACCAGCACCCACCGAGGAGGCGTCCACCTCTAACGAAAACTGTAAGGACACGTCCGGATGGTGCAGAATGGAGGCAGATGTGAAGGCTTTCTTTAAGGATTCAAATGCGGCTTCAGCCTCCGGGGTCCACAACTTGGCATTCATACCTTTCTTAGTGAGGGTGGAGATAGGTGCTGTCAAAGATGAGAAGTTGGGGATGAAGAGTCGGTAGAAGTTGGCGAATCCTAGAAAGCGTTGGATGGCCCTTAAGCCTTGGGGGCGTGGCCACTCCAGGACGGCCTTTACCTTCTGGGGATCCATCTTGAGACCCTGATCTGAGATAATATAGCCCAGGAAGGATAGAGACTTCTTCTTGAACACACACTTCTCCAATTTGGCGTAAAGTCGATTCTCTCTTAGACGGAGCAGCAACACCTGGCGGACATGACTTTGATGAGTTACTGGGTCTGGGGAAAAAATCAGAATGTCATCGAGATACACCACAACACAAACATACAGGAGATCACGAAAAATGTCATTGACAAATTCTTGGAATACTGCGGGAGCGTTACACAGGCCGAAGGGCATGACTAAGTATTCGTAATGCCCATCACGAGTATTAAAGGCAGTCTTCCACTCGTCACCTCGATGAATCCGGATCAGATTATAGGCCCCCCGCAGGTCCAGTTTAGGAAAAAATTTTGCCCCCCGTATGCGATCAAACAGTTCAGAAATTAAAGGCAGAGGATACCTGTTCTTCACCGTGATCTGGTTTAGACCTCGGTAGTCGATGCAAGGTCGTAATGATCCATCTTTCTTTTTAACAAAGAAGAACCCTGCTCCGGCCGGGGATGAAGATTTACGAATGAAACCCCTCTCCAGGTTCTCCTTGATGTAAGCCGACATGGACTGGGTCTCTGGCAAGGACAGAGGATACACTCTACCACGAGGAGGAGACGATTCCGGAACCAGGTCAATTGGGCAGTCATATGCCCGGTGTGGCGGCAAGGTCTCGGCCTCCTTTTTATTGAAGACATCGCCGAACATAGAGAAACAGAGGGGCAAACCTGCCAACGACTGAAGAGGAGCGGGCTGTGGCGACTGGATGTGACTCAGACAGCGGTCAAGACACTTCGGGCCCCACTGGAGAATCTCTCCAGAGTTCCAATCCAGGACGAGGGCGTGCAGACGAAGCCAAGGCAACCCCAGCAGCACGGGGTTGACGGCCTTGGACAGGACGAACAGAGAGATGATCTCAGCATGAAGGGCTCCCACTTGGAGTTTCAACGGCTTGGTTATGGACACAACTTGGTCTGGTAATGGCAGTCCATCCACCTAGGCAACGATCAACGGCCTTTCAAGCGGGATAGTGGGCAACTGTAGGAGATCCACAAGATCCTGGCAGATGAAGTTGGCTGCAGAGCCGAAGTCCAGATATGCGGAGACCTGATGAGACCTCTCGCCAGCAATAATGGTTACAGGAATAAATAGTTTGGAGGAGAGTTCTTGCTTCAATGTGTTGACGCACAGGGTTGTCTCTCCAACCAAGCCTAGGCGTTGGGGTTTTTTGGCTTGTGAGGACACAGACGCACGACGTGGCCAGCGAGGCCGCAATATAAGCACAGTCCAGAGGTGCGCCTGCGCTGTTTCTCCTGGACCGATAATTTTAGTCGGTCAACTTGCATCGGAACCTCAGGCAAAGCGATAGAAGCAGGCAAGAGGGGTTGCTGAAAGTTGGGCGCCAGTCTAGGACGCCGGCGCTCCTGACGAACCTCATGGGATCTCTCCCTCAGCCTTATGTCAACCCGAGTGGCAAGCAGAATCAAGTCGTCCAACGCGGGAGGCAGGTCTCGAGCAGCCAGTTCGTCCTTGATCTCGGGCGACAGACCATGCCAATAGGATGCCACAAATGCCTCATTGTTCCAGGATAGCTCTCCTGCCAGAGTCCGGAACTGAATAGTATACTCGCCCACGGAGTTGTCCTCTTGGCGAAGGTTGAAGATGGCAGTGGCGGCTGATGAGACTCCTCCTGGTTCCTCAAAAACGGTTCGGAAAATTCGTGCGAACTCCTGAAAGTCTCGGGTCTCGGGTCCCTGACGTTCCCAGATAGGGTTAGCCCATGCCAGGGCCTTGCCGGTCAGGAGGGAGATGATAAATGCGATCTTGGCTCCATCTGACGGAAATGCCCGAGAGTACAGGGTAAAATGAATGTGGCATTGGTTCAGGAACCCCCGATAAGCACTGGCGTCTCCATCGAACCGAGAGGGCAATGGCAGCGAGAACCGAGGGTCAGTACAGGAACTGCCAGGAGGAGCAACAGGAGGGTCGGCTTGAGGGACTTGCACAGAAGCAGGAATGGAGGCAACTAGCGTCCCTAGCTGCTGCGCCATAGAGTCCACGGCCACGAGGAGCTGGTCCTGCCTAGCTCGGAGATCCAGCAGATCCGCCTGCATGGCTTGGGAGGGTGACAAGCCCTTGAATTGGCCAGCGGGGTCCATGGCCAGAGCGTACTGTCACGATGCGGGGTGTGAACCCACTGGGCCGTACCGCGTAGCGGGGATGGCAGCTGGCCAAACCGGAAGGTACACAGTTCAATGGTTCAGCGAGAGTACCTGAGGCAATCGTAGGCAGTGGCGAGGCGGACACGTCCAGAACCAGGCGGTGGGAAGTCGTTCGGTGAGGCGTAGCAGGGTAGCGTAGACTGTAGCACAGCACGGTAGGTAGCACAGCACGGCAATAGCACTAGGTAGCACGGAAACAGGATACGGGATACGGAATACAGGAGCAAGGTACACTGGGAGGCTGGAAGACACTGGGAGACCATAAGCAAGACGAATAACGGGAAAACTAACAACGCTCTGGCAAAGGGCAAGAGGGCAGAGCCCTTTTTATAGCCCAGGGCATCCTGGGCCAGATTGCAGTTTTTTGCAAAACGCGCGCACTGGCCCTTTAAGGCTGTGCACGCGTGGGCGCGCGCACCCGCCGGAGACACTCGGAACCTGGAAGAGAGTGCCGGCGCCTGACTGGGGGACGACGCTGCAGGCAGGTGAGCTGTCCATGGCCACGGCCGTCGGGGTTAACGACCGATCGATGGGCCGTGGCCATAGACGTTACAAGTACGTCTCGGGAGTAACGGCCGTTTCGGCCGTCCTCTCGACACATACAGGAGCTGTGACAGCTGCTGTCTTGTTCAGCAGCTGTCACAGCTCCTACAGCGGGGACCGATCGCTGTGTCCCCGCTGATTAACCCCTTAAAAGCCGCATTCTATAGAGATCGCGGCTTTTTAGGGGTTAAGCTGCCATCGCCGGCCTGCTACGCGATAGCAGCCGGCGATGGTGACTATGGCAACCGGACACTAAACAATGGCGTCCGGCTATGCCATAGACAACGTCAGGACCCACTATGCTTGCTGTCAGTGAGTAGCTGACAGTTCTAATACACTGCACTACGCATGTAGTGCAGTGTATTAGAATAGCGATCAGGGCCTCCTGCCCTCAAGTCCCCTAGTGGGACAAAGTAATACAGTAAAAAAAAAGTTAAAAAAAGATGTGTAAAAATAAGAAAATAAAAGTTTTAAAAGTGATAAAAGTAAAAATCCCCCCTTTCACCTTATCAGTCATTTATTATTAATAAAAATATATAAACAAACAAATAAACTATACATAATTGGTATCGCCGCGTCCGTAACGGCCTGAACTACAAAATTATTACGTTATTTATTCCGCACGGTGAACGCCGTAAAAGAAAATAATAATAAACCGAACCACAATCACAATTGTTTGGTCACTTCACCTCCCAAAAAATGGAATAAAAAGAGATCAAAAAGTCGCATATACCGAAAAATGGTACTGATCGAAACTACAGTTCGTTACGCAAAAAATAAGTCCTCGCACGGCTTTATTGATTGAAAAATAAAAACGTTATGCCTCTTAGAATAAGGCAACACAAAAAGTGAATGATTGTTTACAAAACGTATTTTATTGTGCAAACGCCATAAGACATAAAAAAAAACTATAAACATCTGATATCGCCGTAATCGTATCGCCCCGCAGAATAAAGTGAATATGTCATTTATAGCGCACGGTGCACGCAGTAAAAAAAAAAGAATAAAAAAACAATAGTAGAATTGCTGTTTATTAGTCACCATGCCACCTAAAAATAGAATAAAAACTGATCAAAAAGCCGCATGCACCCCAAGAAAACTACAATGGATTCCTCAAGGGGTCTAGTTTCCAAATTGGGGTCACTTTTGGGGGGTTCCCAATGTTTTGGCACCACAATACCTCTTCAAACCGGACATGGTGCCTATTAAAAAAGAGGCCTCAAAATCCTCTAGGTGCTCCTTTGCTTCGGAGGCCGGTGCTTCAGTCCATTACCGCACTAGGGCCACATGTGGGATATTTCTCAAAACTGCAGAATCTGGGCAATAAGTATTAAGTTGCGTTTCTCTGATAAATCCTTTTGTGTTATAAAAAAAATGGTATAAAGAGGATTTTCTGACAAAAAAAAAATGTAAATTTCACCTCTACTTTTCTCTAAATTTCTGTGAAACACCTAAAGGGTTCATAAACTTTCTAAATGCTGTTGTGAATACTTTGAGGGGTCTAATTTCTAAAATGGGGTATTTGATAGGGGTTTCTAATATGTGGGCCCCTCAAAGCAACTTCAGAACTGAACTGGAACCTAAAAAAATAAATAAATGAGGCAATACTTTGCTTCTTACATTATACTGATAATGAGCCGTGCCCACCCCGAGATGACCCCAGTTTTGACCGTTTGTATAAACGGAGACCCCTATTAGACCGTTCCAGTGCCCGGTTTTCCCAAGCATACACCCCCGAGAAGTGTATTTCTATTGATGAGTCCCTGGTACATTTTAAAGGGAGGGTTCAATTCTGCGAGTACCTGCCGGGTAAGAGGGCAAGGTATGGTGTGAAGATGTATAAGCTGCGAGAGTGCATCCGGGTATACCTACAGGTTTAGGCTATATGAAGGAAAGGCCACCCCCAAACCAGACTGCATCCTGGACTACAATAGGTACATGGGAGGGATGGACATGTAAGATCAAATCCTGAAGCCCTACAGCGCCATGCGGTGTGGTATAAGAAGCTGGCCGGGCACATCATACAGATGGCATTGTACAATGTGTACGTGCTACGTCGATGTGCAGGCCAGACGGGAACTTTCCTGGAATTTCAAGAGGTGATTATCAAGAACCTAATCTTTAGGGACCAAGAAGGGGGGGCACCCAGTACTTCTGGAAGCGGGGCCACACGCATTGTACCAAGGCGGCAACACTTTCCAGGAGAAGTTCCCCAAACTGGCAAGAAGGGAAAAAGTCAAAAGAGGTGCAAAGTCTGCTATAAGAGGGCGATAAGGGATGACACCATATATCAATGTAACACGTGTCCCGAATAACCAGAGCTCTGTATGAAAGTCAGTTTTAAAATTTATCAGACATCCCTTGGTTTATAATTTACCCCAATTTTACTTACCCTGATGCACTCCGCACAGCTTATCCCCCCTCGTCTTTCCCCTCTGAGCCCTGCTGTGTGTCCAGGCAGCTGAAAACAGCCACATGTAGGGTATTGCCATACCCGGGAGAACCCACATTACAGTTTATGGGGTGTAGGTCTCTGGTCAAAATACTCACTACACCTCTAGATGAATGCCTTAAGGGTGTAGTTATTAAAACGGGGTCACTTCTTGTGGGTTTCAACTGTACTGGTACCTCAGGTGCTTCTGCATACATGACTTCGCACTAGAAAATCCCCAGTAGGCCAAATGGTGGTCCTTTCCTTTTGAGCCCTCCCATAGGCCCAAACGGCAGTTTATCACAACAAATTGGGTATTGCGGCACTCAGAACAAATTGCGCAACAGAATGGGGTATTTTGTTTCTTGTGAAAATAAGAAATTCAGCCAAAACTACATATTATTTGAAAAAAATAATTTTGTTTTCATTCCCAGCCCAATTCAAATAAGTTCTGTGAAGAAACTATGGGGTCTAAATGGTCACATTACCCATAAATGAATTCCTTGAGGGGTGTAGTTTCCAAAATGGGGTCACTTCTGGTAGGTTTCCATTGCTTTGATACCTCTGGGGCTCTGCAAATGCGACATGGCACCCGAAAACCAAACCATCAAAATCTGCACTCCAAAGAACACACAGCGCTCCTTCCCTTCTGAGGCCTCCCATGGGCCCAAACGGCAGTTTATTGCCACAAATGGGGTATTGCTGCACTCAGGAGAAATTGGGCAACAAAATTGAGTATTTTGTTCCCTGTGAAAATAAGAAATTTTGATAAAAAATTACATCTTATTGGAAAAAATGTCATTTTTTTAATGTCACAGCCCAATTGAAATAGGTGCTGTGAAAAAACTATGTGGTCAAAATGCTAACAACAACCATAAATGAATTCCTTGAGGGGTGTAGTTTCCAAAATGGGGTCACTTTTGGTGGGTTTCCATTGCTTTGATACCTCTGAGGCTCTGCAAATGCGACATGGCACCCGAAAACCAATCCAGCAAAATCTGGACTCCAACAAAGATATAGCGCTCCTTTCCTTCTGAGCCCTCCCATGGGCCCAAACGGCAGTTTATCACCACAAATGGGGTATTGCCACACTAAGGACAAATTGGGCAACAAAATGGGGTATTTTGTTCCCTGTGAAAATAAGAAATTTTGATCACAAATGACATTTTATTGGAAAAAATTAATTTTTTTTCATTTCACAGCCCAATTCAAATACGTGCTGTGAAAAAACTGTGCGGTCAAAATGCTAACAACAACCATAAATGAATTCCTTGAGGGGTGTAGTTTCCAAAATGGGGTCACTTTTGGTGGGTTTCCATTGCTTTGATACCTCTGAGGCTCTGCAAATGCGACATGGCACCCGAAAACCAATCCAGCAAGATCTGGACTCCAACAAAGATATAGCGCTCCTTTCCTTCTGAGCCCTCCCATGGACCCAAACGGCAGTTTATCACCACAAATGGGGTATTGCCACACTAAGGACAAATTGGGCAACAAAATGGGGTATTTTGTTCCCTGTCAAAATAAGAAATTTTGATCACAAATGACATTTTATTGGAAAAAATTAATTTTTTTTCATTTCACAGCCCAATTCAAATACGTGCTGTGAAAAAACTGTGCGGTCAAAATGGTAACAACAACTATAAATGAATTCCTTGAGGGGTGTAGTTTCCAAATTGGGGTCACTATTGGGGGATTCCTACTGTTTTGGCACCTCAACACCTCTTCAAACCTGGCATGCTGCCTAAAATATATTCTAATAAAAAAGAGGACTCAAAATGCACTAGGTGCTTCTTTGCTTCTAGGGCTTGTGTTTTAGTCCACGAGCGCAGTAGGGCCACATGTGGGACATTTCTAAAAACTGCAGAATCTGGACAATACATATTTAGTAGTGTTTCTCTGGTAAAACCTTCTGTGTTACAGAAAAAAAAATGAATAATATAGAAATTCAGCAAGAAAAATGAAATTTGCAAATTTCACCTCCACTTTGCTTTAATTCCTGTGAAATGCCTGAAGGGTTAAAAAACTTTCTAAATGCTGTTTTGAATACTTTGAGGGGTCTAGTTTTTAAAATGGGGTGTTTTATAAGGGTTTCTAATACATAGGCTCCACAAAGCCACTTCAGATCTCAAGAGGTACCTTAAAAAAAAGGCTTTTGAAATTTTCTTAAAAATATGAGAAATTGCTGTTTATGTTCTAAGCCTTGTAACGTCCAAGAAAAATAAAATAATGTTCAAAAAACGATGCCAATCTAAAGTAGACATATGGGAAATGTGAACTAGTAACTATTTTGGGTGGTATAACCGTCTGTTTTACAAGCAGATGCATTTCAATTCTGAAAAATGCAATTTTTTCAAAATTTTCTCTAAATTTTGCAATTTTTCACCAATAAACACTGAATATATCGACCAAATTTTACCACGAACATGAAGCCCAATGTGTCACGAGAAAACAGTCTCAGAATCGCTTGGGTAGGTTTAAGCATTCAGACGTTATTACCACATAAACTGAAATATGTCAGATTTGAAAAATGGGCTCTGAGCCTTAAAGGAACAGTGTCATCACAAAAAAAAATTTCATATGTTCAAGATGTTAGTGCTTTATTAAAAACGTTTATATTTATTTGTGTGTTTGTGTTTTACTTTTTCTTATTTTTACACTTTTTGTTCCCTATGGGGCTGCCATTTTTTGTTCCATTTCTGTGTGTGTCGATTAACGACACATACAGACATGGAATACGGCAGCCACAGTCCCATAGGGACTGCGAACGGCTCCCGTCCCATTCACTTGTGTGTACGGCGTCTGTGTGGGAACTGCGCATGCGCCGCTCCCACACAGTCCAATTTGAAATTGGCGCCGTCCGGCGCCATTTTCCTGTGGACCGGAAGTCGCGGCCGGACAGTAATATTACTACTTCCGGTCGCGGCTTCCGGACTTGTGCACTTGGACCAGCGGCAGCAGACGGAGCGGACGGGCCGGAGGGAGTCGCGGCGGCAGGAGCAGGTAAGAGATTTCAATGTATGTTCGTGTTTGTGTGTGTTTACTACTGTATGTAAACCTACTACACTGTGTGTTAGCTCAAAAAATGGCGACACACAGTGTAGGAGGTTACACCGTTCAAACCCCTCGTTTATCCCGGCACTAGCCAGGATAAAGGAGGGGGGGATGCTGAGAGCTCACTAGAGCGAGGGCTTTTTACCCAATTTTTCAGCAGAAAAGCTATGTGGTTGCTTTACCACATATTTTTGGGAATGGCTCCATCTAGTGACCAGAAATGGTAAATACTATAAATTTGAATCCAATTGAATCCAATTTATAATATTTCCTGACTCGTGAAAAAAATAAAAAAAATTTGAACAATGTTTAATCACCCACACACTAAATGTTTAATTTAAAAAAAAAACACATGTTTTTCTGGCAACACATTGCCTTTAAGGCCAAAACTAGGCTGCGTCCTTAAGGGGTTAAACAAGTATTTATGAAATGTAGAGAGTTTAATTGGTTGAGCAGGAGGTTTCAAATCTTGTAAAAAAAATGCCTTATTTGAAGATATTGGAAGAACATCCTATGAGAAAGATCAAATGAAGCAGCTAAACTTTCAAAGGTCCTAAAGAGCCCTTTAACACAAAAATCGGAAAGAACTTTCAAACCTGCATTATCCCATTCTACCAGGGGAGTGGTAGGTATGAAATTTTGAATAGAGGTCACCAGAATATGGTTTAACCCTTTCCCGACCTATGACGAAAATGAACGTTATGATCGGGTATTAGTTCCCGCACCAGGACGTTCATTTTCGTCACTATTTCAAACTGTCACTTTGTGTATACCCAGAGCGACAAGACCGCGCTGCCAGATGTCCCAGACAGCTGACACAACAGTCTTGCCGGTTAGCGGACCATTGTCACTGCTTTTGGCAATTAGCCCCTAAAATGCGGCGAACGATTGTGATCGCCGCATTTTATGGGTTTGAAGCACATCGGCAGCCCCCACAAAGTGATTGTGGGGGCTGCCAATGCTTGTTGTGGCAATCGGGTTGCCATGTATGGAAAAGCCTAGGAGGAGCAGCCGGAGGCTTGTCCTCCGAAGCTTCCTGTCAGTGTGACTGTCACGTCACAATGACAGTTAGAATACATTACATTACGTATGTAGTGTAATGTACTCTAGCAGCGATCAAAGCTGCAAGTCTCGTAGTCCCCTAGTGGGACAAGTAAATAAAATTTAAAAAAAGGTAATACATTTTTTTTTTTTTTTAAGTGTAAAAATAAGTTAAGTTACATAATCAAAAAATGCTTTTTTTTTTCCCTATAATAAGTCTTTTATTATAGGAAAAAAATGAACACGTTAAAAAAAGTACACATATTTGGTATCACCGCATTCGTAACGACCCGAACTATAAAACTATAAGGTTATTTTTCCTGCACGATGAACACTGCAAAAATAATCAATAAAAAACTACGCCAGAATCGCTATTTTTTGGTCACCACCCCTCCAAAAATAAAAAATAAAAAGTGATCAAAAAGTCACATGTACCCAAAAATAGTACCAATAAAAACGACAATCCGTCCCGCAAAAAACAAGCCCTTACACAGCTTTTTTGACTAACAAATTAAAAAGTTATGGCTCTCAGAATATGGTGACACAGAAAATATTGTTTTTATAAATAAGTGATTTTATTGTACAAACGCTGCAAAACATAAAAAAAACCTATATACATATGGTATCGCCATAATCGTACCAACCCGCAGAATAAAGTAACAATGTCATTTATAGCGTACGGTGGTCGCCGCAAAAAAAACAAACTAAAAAACATTGTCAGAATTCCTGTTTTTTGGTCAGGATAGCAAAAAAATTGAAAAAAAGTGATCAAAAAATCACATGTACCCCAAAATGGTACCAATGAAAACTACAGATTGTCCCGCAACAAATAAGCCCTCACAGGGCTCCGGTGGTGAAAAAATAAAAAAGTTCTGGCTTTCAGAATGTGGCGATACAAAATGTGCAGTGTTCCAAAAGCGGATAAGGTTGGGCGCCATTTATCAATGTGACATCGGCCACATATCTGCGGATTATTATTTATTTACCACATTATTATACCCTCTTATTATGCCCTGATGTACTCTGCCCAGCTTACATACACCCCCACATTATAAACTGAAATACCAGCAATACCCCAAACAGAGCTACTACCAAGCAAAATCTACGCTGCAAAAGCAAAATGGCGCTTCCTCCCTTCTGAGCCCTGCAACGTGCCCAAACAGCCATTTGTGCCCACAGATATAGCATTGCCATACCCGGGAGAACCCGATTAACGTTTAATGAGGTATTTGTCTTCAGTGGCACAAACTGGGCACAACATATTATGCACTAAAATGGCATATCAGTGGAAAATTGCAATTTTCACTTTGAACCATCCGCTGTGCATTAACCCCTTTGCGCACTATGACTTAATAGCACGTCATGGTGCAGGGGTTGATGTATGGAGCCGCCTAACTTGCTGAGCCCGCTCTATACGCTGTAGGTGTCAGCTGTGCATTACAGCTTACACCTGGGACTAACGGACAGGTACAGTGATCGCGCTGTTACTGAAGCATGTAAAAATAAAAATATACTGCAATACATTAGTATTGCAGTATATTGTACCAGCGATCCAATGATCGCTGGATCAAGTCCCCTAAGGGGACTAATAAAATGTGTAGAAGAATTAAAGTTATTAGTAGTGAGAAAAAATAAATGTAAAAGTTAAAAATATATATATTTTCCCATTTTTCTTCTAAAGTAATGTAAACAAATGAACAAGATTGGTATTGCTACGTCCGTAAATGTCCGAACTATTACAATATACCATTATTTAATTCCCACTGTGAACACCGTAAAGATTTTTAATAATTTAAACCGCCAAAATCGCTCTTTCTTTTGTCACCTTTGCTCTCAAAAAAAAATTAATACAACTTTTTAATCAGTTTTTATGTACCAAAAAATGGTACCAAAAAAATCTACAGCTCGTCCTGCAAAAAATAAGACCTCCCACCGCTCAATTAACCGAAAAATAAAAAACGTTACGACTCTCAGGATGTAGTGAAACAAAACAATTTTTATTTTAACCAATAGATTTTTCTTTGTAAAAGTTGTAAAATATAAAAGAAACTATAGTTTCCACGGTTTTGGTCCATCCAGTACATTGCAAACGCGACATGGCACCGAAAAACAATCCAGCAAAATCCGTGCTCCAAAATTCAAATGACGCTCCTTCTCTTCTGAGCCCTGCCATGGGTCCGATCAGCAGTTTATTACCACATATGGGGTATTGCCGTAATCAGGAGAAATTGCTTTACAAATGTTGTGATTCTTTTTTTTCCCTTTATTCCTTGTAAAAATTAAAAATGTATCTGTTTTTTCAGAAAAAAAGTAGATTTTCATTTTCACAAACTAAATACAATATATTTAGCGAAAAACCTGTGTGGTTAAAATGCTAACTTTACCCCTAGATAAATTCCTTGAGTGGTGTAGTTTCCAAAATGGGGTCACTTGTGGGAGGTTTCCACTGTTTTGGTCCCTCCAGGGCATTGCAAATGCGACATGGCACCGAAAATCATTCCAGCAAAATCAGAAATCCAAAATCCAAATGGCGCTCCTTTCCCTTCTGAGCCTTGCTGTGGGTCCAAACAGCAGTTTATTACCACATATGGGGTATTGTCATAATCGGGAGACATTGCTTTACAAATGTTGGGGTGCATTTTCTTTCTTTATTCCTTGTAAACATAAAAAATTTCTATGTGTTTCTGAAAAAAAGTAGATTTTCATTTTTACAGACTAAATCCAATATATTTAGCGAAAAACATGTGTGGTCAAAATGCTAACTATACCCCTAGCTAAATTCCATGACAGGTGTAGTTTCCAAAAAGTATTAAAGGGTAACTTTTGGGGTGTTTCCACTGTTTTGGCACCACAAGACCTCTTCGTACCTGACAAAGTGCCTAAAATATATTCTAAAAAAAAAAGGGGCCCAAAATCCACTAGGTGCTCCTTTGATTCTGAGGCCTGTGTATCAGTCCAGTAACACACTAGGGCCACATGTGGGATATTTCTAAAAACTGCAGAATCTGGGCAATAAAATATTGAGTTGCATTTCTCTGGTAAAATCTTCTGTGGTCCAAATTTTTTTTTATTAGAAATGAATTTTGCCAAAAAAAAATAATTGTAAATTTCACCTCTACTTTACTTTAATTCCTGTGAAGGTTAAAACACTTTGTGAATGCTGATTCGAATACCTTGAGGGGTGCAGTTTTCAAAATGGTGTGATTTATGGGGACTTTCTAATATATAAGGCCTTCAAAACCACTTCAGAACTGAACTGCCCCTGCAAAAATAGCCTTTTGACATTTTCTTGAAATTGCTGCTAAAATTCTAAGCCTTGTAACGTCCTAGAAAAATAAAAGGACGTTCAAAAAACGATGCAAACATAAAGTAGACATATGGGAAATGTTAAGTAGTTAATATTTTGTGTGGTATTACAAACAGATACGTTTAAATTTAGTAAAATGCTAATTTTTGCACATTTTCTCAAAAATTTGGTGTTTTTCCAGAAATAAATACCGAATTTATCGACCAAATTTTTTCACTAACATAAAGTACAACATGTCACAAGAAAACAATCTCAGAATCGCTTGGATAGGTAAAAGCATTCCCAGGTTATTACCACATAAAGTAACACATGTCAGATTTAAAAAAATCGGATGTGTCCTGAAGGCCAAAACAGGCTGGGTCCTTAACCACTTATCGCCGAAGGACGGATATATCCGTCCTCTGCAGTTGCTAATTCGCGCAGGAGGACGGATATATCTGTCCTGTGAGGGCGCGGGTACTGACAGTGTACCCACGCGATCAGCGGCAGGAGCACGGCTGTTATACACAGCCTGGCTCCTGCTGCAACTGCCAGAATCGAAGCGCGCTCCGATTCCGGCAGTTTAACCTATTAAATGCCGCTGTCAATAGTGACAGCGACATCTAATGTGCTTGACTGAGGGAGGGAGCTCCCTCTGTCACCCCATCGGTGCCCCCGCAAAGAAATCGCGGGTCGCCGTAGGGTTTCCATGGCAGCCGGGGGCCTATCAAAGACCCCCAGGTTTGCCTTCAGCAAATGCCTGTTAGGCCATGCCGGAGACATGACCTAATAGATTGCCTGCCCGTTTTACACTGACAGGCAATAATGCTGTAAAGGATTTACCAGACACAGCTTCTGTGTCGACGCCTGTGATTAATCAGTCTGCATCTGCTCCTAGGTCTGATAGAGTGACTCGATCTGCTACCACTCAGGCTGGTAGGCTGAGTAGTGGGAGAACCTATCACAGCCTGGCCAGACGGAGCTAGCTCCCGCCCTCGGTCTATTTATACCTTCATTTCCTGCTTGTCTTTGCCTGTGATTCTGTCCTGTTTCCTGGCTCTGCTGCTCCTGCTGTTATTATTTACCTTGCTTCATTTTGACCCTGGCTTTACTGACTACGCTCCTGCTCTGCGTTTGGTACCTCGTACACTCCCGGTTTGACTCGGCTTGTTCACTACGCCTGTTGCTCACGGTGTTGCCGTGGGCAACTGCCCCATTTCCCTTAGCTTCTGTGTACCCTTGTCTGTTTGTCTGTCGTGCACATATTGAGCGTAGGGACCGTCGCCCAGTTGTACGCCGTCGCCTAGGACGGGCCATGCAAGTAGGCAGGGACTGAGTGGCGGGTAGATTAGGGCTCACCTGTCTGTCTCCCTACCACGTCATTACAGTGTAAGTTGCCAAATTAGGCCTCAATTTCGCATGGTACTCTCTCACTCCTGAGCCCTGTCGATAGTCCAGGCAAAAGATTAGGGCCACATGTAGGGTGTTTCTAAAACTGGGAAACACAATATAATAATTAGAGAGCTGTCTTGTTATGGTGGCACAAGTTGGGCACCACATATTGGCATATCTATGGAAAAAATAAAATTTTCACTCTGCAACATCGAGTGCACACTAATTTCTGCAAAACACCTGCAGGGTTAAAATTCTCGCTACACCCCTAGGTGAATACCTTGAGGGGTTTAGTTTACAAAATGGGGTCACTTGTGGGGGTTTCCACCGTTTTAGTCCCACAGGGGTTTTGCAAATGCGACATAGCAACCAGAAACCAATCCAGCAAAATGTGCACTCCAAAAGCCAAATGGCACTCCTTCCATTCTGAGCCCCACTGTGTGCCCAAATAGCAGTTTATGACCACATATTGGGTATTGTCGTTTTCAGGAGAAATTGATTTACAAACATTGTGGTTCTTTTTTTCTTTTATTCATTGAGAAAATGATAAATTTTGACCTAAAGTTACGTCTTATTGAAGAAAACATTTTTTTTTTTGTTTTTTTTTATTCAATACAATATAAAATTCCATACAAGTAAGGAATAAAGAAAATACAATTATGCACATTTTTACATTTTCCCCCTACTCCCACCCCCCACCCTCTCAAGACCGATCTTGGTAAATGAAAACAAAAAACAAAAAGAACAAAAATTCTTACCACTCCCCCCAATAGGTTTTATAGTGTTTGCCTTGATTATAGATTTTCTCATATTTCATTATAATTTTTACATTATTTACCCAAGCATTAAACTCCGGTGGGGAGCTAGATATCCACTTTCTAACTATTAGTAATTTTGCAATAAATAATAGTTTTATTAATCCACATTTTTTTTCCTTAGAAATTTTTAATTTGGAATCATCACCCAGCAATACCAGTTGAGGTTGAAACACTATATCTGGATCTATTTTTTCCAAAATGTTTTTAAAAATTCTATCCCAGTAATCAGCAATCTTAATACAATTCCATAACATGTGCAAATAGTTTGCTTCCGCTGCACCACATCTGGGGCAGTTAGAAGCTTTATTAATCGAGAACTTACTCAAAAGGACTGGCGTATTGTACAGCCTATGTATCAAATTGAACTGAATAAGCTGATGGTTCATGCTTATCGATACTTTAGAAATATTTTGAAATATTATGTTCCAATCAAGAACACAATCGTTATTCAATTCCTTCTCCCATTTTATAACACAATTAAATTTTATTTTCCTTGACTTTATTTCCATCAGGGATTTATACAACCTGGAGAGAGTTTTTTTTTCACATTTGTATTTTCTCAGTTTTTTGTAAAAGTCATCCATATGGTCTTTATTGAGAGGGTTGCCATCTTTAAATTTATCAAATGCGTGCTTTAATTGGATATAGGAGAATCTTTCCTTCTCCGTCAAGTCAAAATCAACTGATAATTTTTCCCATGTTTTGATTTTTCCTTCCTCCATTATATCTAATACATATCTAATCCCTCTAAGTTTTAACAATGGTAACTCTGGGATAGCCTTACATTCTTCTATATTAAGATTGTGCCATAACGGGGAAAAGGATAAAAAACCATTTCGACCAGTCATATTTCTTAAACTATTCCAGCATTCATGCAGGAGTTGTGCTGTCAACACGTTTTCCATAACTCCAGATTTTAATTGACCAGATTCTAACACCTCATAAATATCTGAAAAACGGCCTTTAATGTTAGTGATCAACCATTGTAAGAACTCGACCTTATCCAATTCTTGTATGTATTGTAATTGTGCTGCTAAGTAATATACTCGAATATCTGGAAATGCTAGTCCTCCTTGTTCTCTTGAAGGACATAAGTAGTCTAGCTTAATCCGAACTCTCTTCCTTCCCCAAATCAGGTTATTAAAGATAGTTATGATTTTCTTAAAATATTTATCTTGTATCCACACCGGGGTAACCCCAAAAACACATAAAAGTTTGGGGATTAGTACTCTTTTAATCAAGACAATTTTATCGGCTTTTGATATTGGCAATTCGTTCCATATTCTTATTTTTTTTTTTCCATTTCGTTTATAACGGGGAGCAAATTATAATCCAAAAATTATTTTATATTATCTGAAATTTCTATACCCAAATATCTAAAGCTTTCTCCTGGATATATGATTCGAATTTTTGTTTGTAGTACTAAATCGCTTTTATCTAGTGGCATTAATATGGATTTTTCCCAATTGATCTTTAGACCAGAATAGAATCCAAATCTTTGAATAGTAGATATAACATAATCCAATTTTTCTTCCAGGTTCGTAAAAAAAAATAAAAGGTCGTCAGCATATAAGATAATTTTATCCTCTTCCCCCCTTGCTCCAAAACCCACAATATTTCCATCCTCTCTCATCAAACAGGCGAGAGGTTCCATTGCCAATGCAAAGAGTAGGGGAGAAAGAGGACAACCCTGTCTTGTACCCCTACTTAAATCGAAAAATTCTGAGTTCTCACCATTTATGTTAATGTTTGCTCTAGGACCATTATATAATAATTTAACCATTCCTATAAAAAATTCTCCAAAACCTTGCTTTCTCATGACTACCCATAAATAGCCCCACTCCACTCTGTCAAATGCTTTAACTGCATCGAGAGACAGAATGGAGCGGGGGGCCTCTCCTGGTGTAACTTGAATATTCCCAAATACCCGACGAACATACTGGTTGACCGTTCTACCAGAAATAAATCCCTGCTGATCACTATGTACTACATTAGAGATTACTTTAGCCAACCTTCCCGCCAACACGTTGGCGAAAAGTTTACCATCCGTGTTCAACAGGGAAATAGGTCTGTAAGATTCCATCCTTTCCGGGCATTTACCTGGTTTCAATATCAAAGCTATATTAGCTTCTACCATTGAGCTTGGCAATTTGCCCTCTACCACTGCCGAACTCAATGTTTTTAACAGGGCTGGTAATAGTTCTTCCCCAAATGTTCTATACAGTTCAAATGGGAAACCATCCAAACCTGGAGCTGTATTTCCTTTAACACTAGTCAATGTATTTCTTAATTCTTCCAGGGAGATTGGTCGATCCAACTCATCTTTCTGAATATCAGACAAGGGGGAGAAAGACATTGAATCTAGAAAGAGCTCCAATTGTTCTTCATTATACTTTTTTCCGGAGCCATACAATTCTGAATAATAATTCAAGAATTCTGATCTAATTTCATAATCTTGCTTAATCATATTCCCTCTTTTATCAAGAATTGCCAAAATATTATTCTTCTGACTTTGATTTTTAATAATACTCATTAACAGTTTATTTGGTGTTCCTGATTCACAGAAATTTTTCTGCAACATAAAAAATAATTTATTTTGTGCTTTCTCGATTAACCAGGCCTTATATTCCTCTTGGGCCTGAAGCCACAACTTTAAACTATCTTCCGTAGGGGTTTCAAAGTAATTTGCCTCCAACAAATTTGCACTTCGTTCTTTTCCCTGCTCAATCTTATTATATTCTCTTTTTAATCTTATTATTCTTTCAAAAAGGATACCCCTTATACAGGCTTTTAATGTTTCCCAGACAATTAAGTCTGGGGCAGTCTCCCAATTTAGTGACAAAATATTATGAATTTCAACTTTAATATTTTCAAGGTCTTTTAATAATGAGAACCAATGTGGATTTATTTTTATAGGCTTAAAGAATTCCTTTTTTTCATTTATTTTTATGTCCACAATAAGTGGCGTATGATCTGAAATGCTTTTGTTGTCATATTTTATTTTCCCAATAGTTGTAACAAGTGATTCACTACACAATACCAAGTCAATACGTGACATGGTATGGTGTGAACCACTATAACAAGAGTACATTTTCTTTTTAGGGTTTTTCAGTCTCCATATATCTACTAGACCCATTTCTTCACTTATCCTCGCCAATGCTGTTTTAATTGGGCTCTTATTTCTTCCCTTAGAGCTAACCCTATCCATTACCTCGTCCATAACACAATTCATATCCCCCAAAACCATTACAGGACAATCGCTTCTACTAATAATATAATTACATAATTTCCTGAACACCACGGATGAAAACGGAGGTGGAATGTATACAAAAGCTAAAATACAAATTAATTCCTTTAATCTACAGTGAATAAAAATGAATCTACCTTTGTTGTCTATATTTTTATCAAGTATTTCACATTGCACTCCCGAGTGAATAAGAACACTCACTCCCCTGGAATAGGAGGAGTGTATAGAATGAAACTGTTGTGACCACCACCTATTACCCAATCTTGGGATTGTTTCTTGTGTCAAATGTGTTTCTAACAAACATGTAATTGATGGAAACTGTTTTTTTATATAATTCTTAATAGTAAAACGTTTTAATTTTTCCCCCATACCCCTAATATTCCATACCACAATTTTAGTGTTCATCCGTGCGTTTTAACAGAATGAAAAGTGACAAATATTAGAAATTTTATATAACATATTCGTAAAAAATTCTTAATGTATTCCAATACCAGACCGGTCTTGCCCCACCCCCCTCCCCTTCCCTTCTGTTGACTTGTCATATTTTTAACAAGTCTCTCAACCAACGCAGAAAATGATAAATTTTGACCTAAAGTTATGTCTTATTAAAGAAAAAGGATTTTTTTATTTTCACTGCCCAATCCTAATAAAATCTATGAAACATCTGTGGAGTCAAAATGCTCATTATACCCCTAAGTGAATACCTTGAGGGTTGTAGTTTCCAAAATGGGGTCAATTGTGGGGTTTTTTCCACTGTTTTAGTCCCACATCGGCTTTGCAAATGCGACATAGCAACCAGAAAGCAATCCAGCAAAATCTATACTCCAAAAGCCAAATGGCACTCCTTCTCTTCTGAGCCGTACTGTGTGCCCAAACAGCATTTTATTTTATGACCAGATATTGGGTATTGCCGTACTCAGGAGAAATTGCTTTACAAACTTTGTGGTTCTTTTTTTCTTTTGTTTATTGTGAAAATTAAAAATGTTGAGCTAAATTTATGTCTTATTGAAGAAAAAGGATTTTTTTTATTTTCACTGCCTAATAAAATGTATAAAACCCCTGTGGGGTCAAAATGCTCACTACTCCCTTAGATGAATTCCTCAAGGAGTGTAGTTCCCAAAATGGGGTCACTTGTGGGAGGTTTCCACTGTTTTGTCCCTCAGAGGGCTTTGCAAATGTGACATGGCCTCCGCAAACCATTCCTGCTAAATTTGAGCTCCAAAAGTCAAATGGTGCTCTTTCCCTTCCAAGCCCTACCGTGTGTCCAAACAGCCATTTAGCACTACATGGGGGTGTTGTTTTAATCAGGAGAAATTGCTTTACAAATGTGTGCTTTTTCTCCTTCAGTCCTTGTGGAAATGAGAAAAACAATTTGCTAAACCTACAATTTCTTTGAAAGAATGTAGATTTTAATTTTCACGCCTACTTCCAATAATTTATGCAATAAACCTGTGGGGTCAAAATGCTCACTATACCCCTAGATAATTTCCTTGAGGGGTCTAGTTTCCCAAATGGGGTCACTTTTGGGGGTTTTGGGGGTTTTCCACTGTTTTGGCACCGCAAGAGCCCTTCAAACCTGACATGGTGCCTAAAATATTTTCTAATAAAAAGGAGGCCCCAAGACTCACTAGGTGCTCCTTTACTTATGAGGCCGGTGCTTCAGTCCATAAACACGCTAGGGCCACATGTGGAATATTTCTAAAAGCTGCAGACTCTGGGCAATAAATATTGAGTTGCATTTCTCTAGTAAAACCTTCTGTGTTACAAAAAAAATGGATTAAAAATGAATTTCTGCAAAAAAAAAAAAATTTTGTAAATTTCACCTCTACTTTGCTTTAATTCGTGTGAAACGTCTAAAGGGTTAAGAAACTTTCTAAATGCTGTTTTGAATACTTTGAGGGGTGAAGTTTTTAAAATGGGGTGACTTATTCGGGGTTTCTAATATATAAAGCCCTTGAAGCCGCTTCACAACTGAACTGCCCCTGTAAAAATAAACTTTTGAAATTTTCTAAGCCTGGTAACATCCTAGAAAAATAAAACAATATTCAAAAAACTATGCCAAGCTAAAGTAGACATATGGAGATGTTAATTAGCAACAATTTTGTGTGGTATAACTGCCTGTCCTACAAGCAGATACATTTAAATTTAGAAAAATGCTAATTTTTGTATATTTTTCACTAACATTTGGTGTTTTTCGTAATTAAATACTGAATGTATCGACCAAATTTTGCCAGTAACATAAAGTCCAATGTGTCACGATAAAACAATCTCAGAATCGCTTGGATAGGTAAAAGCATTCCGAAGTTATTACCACATAAAGTGAAACATGACAGATTTGAAAAATGAGGCTCTGTCAGGAAGGTCAAAAGTGGCCAAAGAGGGAAGGGGTTAAGGCCGTTCCTATAGAAGCCTGTAGAGAACCAGAGTTTAATAAGTAGGTATTTCGTCTCCAAGGATAACTTGGGGATCTATTATATTTGTCAGCGAAAGTGAGATCAATTGGTGCATGGTCTGACCATGATATTACACCAATATTTGAATTTACAGAATTCAATAGGATCTCTCTGTTCACTAGAAAGAAATCTATTCTGGAGTATGTATTGTGAGGGGAAGAGAAGAATGTAAAGTCCTTCTCTGAGGCATGTTGATACCTCCAAATATCGTGCAAGTTTTCCTCTGAGACCAAGTTCTGAAAGTTAGTATTTATTTTATATTTTTAGCTTTAGCTATTACTTTTTTAATAAACTGAATTTGTCTTCAGTTTTTGGCGTACAGAAAAACGAGTGTGTAAATCAGATTATGAATTTCACACACAAGTATTATGTATCTACCAAGGGGATCAATACATGACTCTAAATGTTTATATGCAACTGAATCTTTGATCGCTATTACAACTCCAGCTTTTTTTTTACAGTTGCTGAAGAGTGAATGGTTTGGGGGAATTTTTTATTTTTAAATAAATGATTATCCTTAGAGGATAAATGAGATTCCTGTACACAGAGCACATCACATTTAGATTTAAACGCTTCCTACCATAAAATGGATCTTTTGAAGGGAGAATTCAACCCATGAGCATTAATAGACATAAATTTAACACCCATTGTCAGATGTTTGCAGTATAATGTACATAGGTATAGTAGGTAAAATTCTAAAACAACATAGATGCAGAGAAACTATATGTGACACCGTAAGAATAACTAGTGGCATATCAAAGAAAGAAAATAAAAATACGAGAACTATAATCAATAACAAATTCCCTCTTTCAGGGTAAGGGTAGAAGAGGCAACAGTGCAGCCAATCACACATGTCAGAGTCACACTGATGCTGGAAAAAAAGAACTTAAAGAGGCTCTGTCACCAGATTTTGCAACCCCTATCTGCTATTGCAGCAGATAGGCGCTGCAATGTAGATTACAGTAACGTTTTTATTTTTAAAAAACGAGCATTTTTGGCCAAGTTATGACCATTTTTGTAGTTATGCAAATGAGGCTTGCAAAAGTCCAAGTGGGTGTGTTTAAAAGTAAAAGTCCAAGTGGGCGTGTATTATGTGCGTACATCGGGGCGTTTTTAATACTTTTACTAGCTGGGCGTTCTGATGAGAAGTATCATCCACTTCTCTTCAGAACGCCCAGCTTCTGCCAGATCACGCTGTGACGTCACTCCCAGGTCCTGCATCGTGTCAGACGAGCGAGGACACATCGGCACCAGAGGCTTCAGTTGATTCTGCAGCAGCATCGGCGTTAGCAGGTAAGTCGATGTAGCTACTTACCTGCAAACTCTGATGCTGCTGCAGAATCAACTGTAGCCTCTGGTGCCGATGTGGCCGACACGATGCAGGACCTGTGAGTGACGTCACAGATCTGCACTGCCAGAAGCTGGGCGTTCTGAAGAGAAGTGGATGATACTTCTCATCAGAACGCCCAGCTAGTAAAAGTATTAAAAACGCCCCGATGTACGCACATAATACTTACACTTCGACTTTTACTTTTAAACACACCCACTTGGACTTTTGCAAGCCTCATTTGCATAACTACAAAAATGGTCATAACTTGGCCAAAAATGCTCGTTTTTTAAAAATAAAAACGTTACTGTAATCTACATTGCAGCGCCTATCTGCTGCAATAGCAGATAGGGGTTGCAAAATCTGGTGACAGAGCCTCTTTAACTCATCAAGTTCCAGTGAGAAGCTCCAAGGAGGAGAATAAAACCTGTAAGTTAAGTGAAAATAATTTAGTCCCCTGTTCTCTGTCTGGTCCTGACTGTTTTTTCGGACCAGAGTGGAGTGATAATCTCCGGTCGATTCTCGTTTTTATGTGGAGGACTTGTGGAAGGCAAAGAGATCAAACCCCAAGTCTGTAATAAGTCCTTTGCTGCGTCTGGAGATAAGCAAACATGCTGACTGCCATTTTTGCTGATGATGAATTTAACAGGGAAGCCCCATCGATAGAGGATGCCTTTTTCCCTCAATATTTTGGTCATTGATACATATTCTTTGCGTCGCAGCATAGTTGCAGCAGGGAGATCTGGGTAAATTGCAATGTCCTTAAATCTTTCTGGTAGGTCTGGCGAGGATTTCAGAGCCTTAAGAAATTCATCTTTAACATGAAAAAAATGTATGCGAGCAATCGTGTCTCTAGGTAGATGAGACGCTATATACCTTGCCTTAGGAATCCTGTGGATTCTATCAATTGTCAAATCCAAAGTAGATTGTTGAGGTAACACTAGAGCCATTAGATCTGTGAGATATTGAAACAACTGATCAGGCGCAATTGATTCAGGGATACCTCTAATCCGTACATTGTTTCTGCTCAACCTATCCTCAAGATCCAGAACTTTATTTGAGAGTCTGGTTACTTCTTCCTCTAGGTTCGAGTTGGCATCTATAAGTAAATTATGATATTTTGCAAAGTCCTCTATTTTGTGTTCAATATGTTCTGTTCTTGATGCAATAGACAGTATATCAGCTTTTAAGTCTCCAATTACTTGTCTCATGTCAGATTGGAGAAAGTCTCGTAAGGAATTCAGTAGATTTTTAATCACATCCTCTGTAACAGGCAAGGAATCCATTCTATCACTCATGTCATTGTCTACCGATTCTGCTCTTGACGAGTGAGAAGGAGAGGAGGGAGGGAGGGAGCGAAATACATCTGTTAACCTCCATTTTTTGGTAAGATGAATTATTAAAAATTCAGTAAGCTTTGTTGGCTTAGCTTTAGTATTTCTTTTTGATGTACCTCCCATCCTATATCAAAAGGACGATGTGCAGAGGAAATGTATAGATCCCTTTGAGAATGGTAAACTTGTACTATAGTAGAGGAATGCCGTTTTTTGTGTTATCTTTAACAGATAAGTCTCTCAAAAGCTCAAAAGAGCGCCAGAGGATAATAATTCCGTTTTCTACGGTATATATGAGTCCCCTTATAGTTTTATGTTATATTCAGTAATAACCGTTTGCCATCTAAGATGGCCGAGGGTAACGCCTGTTCTTCCCGCCTCAGCGGTTAGGGCGGTTATAAAGGAGCTGGAAGGGGAGATGGGTTCCTATATGTAGGATTACTTTTACCCCAGCATATATGTGGCAGAGTGTGAAACTGCACGGTCCCCTCTCACCTCTCTGTCCTCCGCTGCGTACTTCAGTCTGATGAGGAGTGCTCCGCTGCAATGCCTCAACTGCTACACAGGAGGCAAAAGGCACCCAAAGATTGCAACACCTATGGCCGCTCGGATCACTGCTGATTCCATCAAAAGTTGGAACGACCCTGCGCTTGATGCTCCGGAATACCAGGAGACTGACTTCCACAAAGATCAGCAGGTTTTAAGGCTCATTTGTGCCGTTTTAGGCTTCTCACATGCAGGAGCTATTCAGTTACATGTCCTCTGCCATGCACGTCCAGGCCACGCCCCCTTTATTATATATTTTTTTAAGGTTTTTTTTGCTGTATTTTTTATTATTTTTTATACAAGGTGGAAAATATTAACCCCTTCCCGCCACAGCCCTTTTTCAGATTTTCATTTTCGTTTTTTCCTCCCCACATTCCAGAAGCCATAACGTCTTTATTTTTCCGTCTATATAGAAAATGAAAAAAACAGCGATTCCTCCATGGTTTTTTGCTCGCTGTTTTTACGGAATTCACTGTGCAATTAAAACAACATGTTAGCTTTATTCTAAATTTATTCTATATTTTTTTGCATCGCCAAATTCCGAGAGACATAAGTTTTTTATTTTTCCGTCGATTAAGTGATATGAGGGCTTATTTTTTACTGGATAAGAAGTAGTTTTTGATAATAGCATTTTGGTGTACATGCGACGGTTTGATCACTTTTTATTTCATTTTTTGTGGGAGATTAGGTGACCAAAAAATAGACATTCTGGCGTTTACAATTTTTTTTTTTTTACAGCGTTCACCGTGCGAGTTAAATAATGATATATTGTAATCGTTCAGACTTTTACGGACACGGCGATACCAATTGTGTTTATTTTTTTTTGCTATGCTCTAGGGGGAAAATGGGAAAAGGGTTTTTTTTTGAACTTTTAAATTGTACATTTTTTTTTACACAAAAAAAACCCTTTATTTAACTAATTTTTACTTTTTTTATTAGTCCCCCTAGGGGACTTCAACCAGCGATCGTTAGATCGCTTTCACGATATACTGCAATACTAATGTATTGCAGTATATTGTGAGTCTGACTGGCACCTATTAAGCCCTGCCAGAGGCAAGGCTTAACCCCTTAGTGACCACCAATACGCCTTTTTACGTTGGTCACTAAGGGGCCTTAGGCTAGGCTGACGCCTTTTTACGTTCGCCTAGTCTAAGTCCTGCACGGGTCTCCCGTGCAGGCTGGAGCCGGGCTCAGCTGTCTGATGACAGCTGAGCTCCTGCTCCAACGCCCGCGATCGAAGTTTACTATTTAACCCGTTAAATGCCGCCGTCAATAGCGACCGCGGCATTTAACTTGTTTACAGAGGGAGTGCGCTCCCTCTGTCACCCATCGGCGGCCCGCGAATGCAATCGCGGGTCTCCGATGGGGTGTCATGGCAGCCGGGGGCTTGTTAAAAACCCCCAGGTCTGCCCTGGACATATGCCTGTTAGATTTACACTGACAGGCAATAATGCTCTGGTATACGAAATATACCAGAGCAGTATATCAGTGATCTGAAGATCGCACAGTAAAGTCCCATAGTGGGACTAATGAAATAAATAATAAATAATAAATAATAAATGTGAAATAAAGATTAATAATAAAAGTTACAGTAAAAAAATTAATAAAACCATTTTTTTCCATAAAAAGTAGTTTTATTTAGTAAAAGTGTAAAAAATGAATAAAAGTACACATATATGGTATCGCCGCGACCGTAATGACTCCATTAATAAAGTTCATATGTAATTTAAACTGCAAGGTGAACACCGTAAAAAAAAAAGCAAAAAACAATGGCAAAATTGCAATTTTTTTACATTGCCCCCCAAAAAAGTAATAATAAAAATGAATCAATAAGTCCCATGCACCCCAAAAGAGTACCAATCAAAACTACGTCTCGTCCCGCAGAAAACAAGCCCAAAAAATCACTACATTGATGGAAAAATAAAAAAGTTACGGCTCTTGGAAAGCAACGATGCAAAAACAAATAATTTTAGTTCAAAAGTGTTTTTATTGTGCAAAAGTCGTAAAACATAAAAAACCTCTACATATGTGGTATTGCCATAATCGTACCGACCCATAGAATAAAGGTAACATGTTATTTACGTCGCATAGTGAACGGCGTCAATTTAAAAACGCATAGAACAATGGCGGAATTTCAGGTTTTTTTTTATAATCCCCCGAAAAAAAGTTAATAGAAGTTAATAAAAAAGTTATATGTACCCAAAAATGGTGCTATTAAAAAGTACAACTAATCCCGCAAAAAACAAGTCCTCATACAGCTATGTAGACGAAAAAATAAAAAAGTTATAGCTCTTTGAATGCGACTATAGAAAAACAAATAAAATAGCTTGCTCATTAGGGCCTAAAATGGGCTGGTCACTAAGGGGTTAATAGGTGTACAAAGATGGCGGACCTGGGGGCGTTCATTAAGCCCCCAGGCAGCCATAGCAACCATCGCTCCCCCACGATTACATTGCGGGGGGCGCGATGAGCTGTTAGAGGGGGTCGCCCCCCTCTTTCTGACGATTTAAATGCTGCGGTCAGTATTGACCACAGCATTACATAGTTACATAGTTACATAGTTAGTACGGCTGAAAAAAGACACATGTCCATCAAGTTCAACCAAGGGACGGGAAAAGGGAAGTAAAAATTTCTATACATAGGAGCTAATACTTTTTTGTTCTAGGAAATTATCTAACCCTTTTTTAAAGCCATCTACTGTCCCTGCTGTGACCAGCTCCTGCGGTAGGCTATTCCATAGATTCACAGTTCTCACAGTAAAGAAGGCTTGTCGCCTCTGCAGGTTGAACCTTTTTTTCTCCAGACGGAGGGAGTGCCCCCTTGTTTTTTGAGGGGGTTTTACATGGAACAGGATTTCACCATATTTTTTGTATGTGCCATTAATATATTTATATAAGTTAATCATGTCCCCCCTTAGTCGTCTTTTTTCAAGACTAAATAGGTTTAATTCTTTTAATCTTTCCTCATAACTTAAATTCTCCATGCCCCTAATTAGCTTCGTTGCTCTTCTTTGTATTTTTTCCAACTCCAGGGCATCCTTTCTATGAACTGGAGCCCAGAACTGAACTGCATATTCTAGATGAGGCCTCACTAATGCTTTGTAAAGTGGCAATATTACATCCCTGTCCCGTGAGTCCATGCCTCTTTTAATACACGACAATATCCTGCTGGCCTTTGAAGCAGCTGATTGACACTGCATGCTGTTATTTAGTTTATGATTTACAAGTACACCCAGATCCTTCTCAACAAGTGAATCCGCCAGTGTAGCTCCCCCTAGGACATATGATGCATGCAGGTTGTTGGTACCCAGATGCATAACTTTACATTTATCTACATTAAACTTCATCTGCCAAGTGGACGCCCAAACACTTAGTTTGTTTAAATCCGCTTGCAATTCATGAACATTTTCCATAGACTGAACTATATTACATAGCTTGGTGTCATCTGCAAAAATAGAAATAGTGCTATTAATCCCATCCTCTATGTCATTAATAAATAAGTTGAATAATAGTGGTCCCAGCACTGAACCCTGGGGTACACCACTTATTACCGGTGACCATTCAGAGTAGGAATCATTGACCACAACTCTCTGGATATGGTCCTTGAGCCAATTCTTAATCCAATTACAAACTATATTTTCTAAACCTATAGTCCTTAATTTACCCATTAGGCGTCTATGGGGGACAGTGTCAAATGCCTTTGCAAAGTCCAAAAACACTAAACCCACAGCGGCCCCTCTGTCTAGGCTTCTGCTTACCTCTTCATAAAAACAGATTAGGTTAGTTTGACAACTTCTGTCCTTAGTAAAACCGTGCTGGCTGTCACTTATAATACTATTTTTTGCCACATAATCCTGTATATAGTCCCTCAATAGCCCCTCAAACATTTTCCCCACGATGGATGTTAAGCTTACTGGTCTATAATTACCCGGGGAAGACCTAGAGCCCTTTTTGAAAATAGGCACCACATTTGCCCTGCGCCAGTCCCTTGGCACTATACCAGTCACTAGAGATTCTCTGAATATTATGAAAAGGGGGACAGAAATAACTGAACTAAGCTCTTTAAGAATTCTAGGGTGTAACCCATCTGGCCCCGGGGCCTTGTGCACATTTATTTTATTTAATTTAGCTTGGACCATATCTACATTCATCCAATTCAGTATATCAACTGATATATTAACAGCACTGGCACCGGCTACAAAAAGCTGCTCTTTCTTCAGTTGTATATACAGAGCTAAAGAACCCATTTAGTAACTCTGCCTTCTCTTGATCCCCTGTGACACACTCCCCCTTACCACTATCTAGGGGTCCTACATGTTCAGACTTTGGCTTTTTAGCATTTATATACTTGAAGAATTTTTTGGGATTTGTTTTACTATCCTTGGCCACCTGCCTTTCATTTTGTATTTTTGCTAATTTTATTACCTTTTTACAGATTTTATTAAGCTCTTTATATTTTACAAAGGCTGCAGATGTACCCTCAGATTTGTATTTTTTAAATGCCCTTTTTTTGTCATGTATTGCCCCTTTCACAGAAGGTGTAAGCCATGTGGGGTTTAATTTGAGTCGTTTATACTTGTTACCTATAGGAATAAATTTTGCACTATAATAACTCAAAGTAGATTTGAAAATCTCCCATTTATCATTTGTCCCATTATATGACATTAGTTCTTCCCAGTCTATACCCTGAATTGCAGCCCTCATCCTGGGGAATTTGGCTTTCTTAAAATTAAATGTTTTTGCCCTCCCAGCCTGCATTTGTTTTTTACAGTATAGGTAAAATGTAACTATATTGTGATCACTGTTACCGAGGTTTTCACGAATATTGACATTCCCAACAAGTTCTGCATTATTAGAAATGACCAGATCCAACAGAGCTTCACCTCTAGTCGGGTCTTCCACAAACTGGCCCATAAAATTTTCCTGCAACAGGTTGAGGAAATGTCTCCCCTTTGCAGTTGAAGCTGAACCATGACACCAATTAATATCCCGGAAATTAAAATCTCCCATTATCACTACAGTACCCGCCTGTGCAGCCCGCTCCATCTGTTTATACAGCTAACCTTCCATCTCCTCAGTTATATTGGGGGGTCTATAGATTACACCAAAAGTAATTTTTTCAGTGTTTACCTCCCTTTCTAGTTCCACCCACAAGGTTTCAACCTCCTCACAATCTTCACCCACTATTGTCTCTTTCACACTCGCCTTCATATCATTTCTCACATACAGACATACACCACCGCCTTTCCTATTTGTCCTGTCTTTCCGAAACAGTGTAAAACCCTGTAGATTTACAGCCCAGTCATGTGAAGAGTCCAGCCATGTTTCAGCAACACCAACTATATCTATATTTTCTTCCAATATCAAGGCCTCCAGCTCCCCCATTTTGCTTGCTAGACTTCTGCCATTTGTGAACATACACTTTAACTTGCCTGTCAGTTTTTCACTTTTATTATCAGAAATGTGATTTGACATTATTTGGGCATTTTTATTTACACTGCCATTCTGTAACGAAAGGATCTCCTTATCTTGTTGCCTAGTCCTCTCCCCAGATTCTGTTTCTCCCCCCACCAATATAGTCTGACCCCTCTCTAACCTGGCTACCCCTTTTTTTTCTACATTGACCTCCCTCCTCAGCCCTAGTTTAAATACTCCACCACCCCAGCTAGAATTCTCTCCCCCAGCACAGCGGACCCCCTTCCATTTAGGTGCAAATCATCTGCAGAATACAGTTTGTACCCCAATGAAAAGTCAGCCCAGTGCTCTAGGAACCCAAAGCCTTCTCCTCTACACCAAGACTTAAGCCATGCATTTAACTCCCTGAGCTCCCGCTGTCTTTCCTGTGATGCGCATGGCACAGGCAGTATTCCTGAGAATACAACCTTGGAGGTCCTTCCCTTCAGCTTATAGCCTAGTTCTTTAAAATTATTCTTAAGGCTCCTCCACCTACCATTTATTCTGTCGTTGGTACCGACATGGACCACGACAGCTGGATCATCACCAGCCCCTCCCAGCAATTTGTCCACCCGTTCCACCACATGCCGAACCCTGGCACCAGGGAGACAGCAAACCATTCGGTTGAGGTGGTCTTGGCGACAAATTATTCTATCCGTCTTCCTGATTATAGAATCCCCTACGACTATCAATTGTCTTGGCTTACCTGCCGCTAGTTACTCTGAAGTGTCGGCTGAGCGTGAGCGTGAGCGAGCTCCATACTTCCCCTACCCGACTTTAGCGTATTTATACGTCAAATGTCTGGAAGGGGTTAAAAATGAAATAATAATTTGACATATTCTCCTATGTTGGCCACCAGAGGGAGCACTTCCCAGACTTACAGTAAGGTCGAATCAGGCAGAGCAGCCTGAACTAAAGTTACTGTAAATGTGGGAGGGAATCTCACCCCCCTCCCTATTTTGGCTACAAACCAGGAAAAGGTATCTTCAAATTGCTAAGCATTGCCCAGCTCCATTTTGGGAGTGATTTTGGCAGAAACTACAAGACAAAACAAAAGGCTAAGAATGATGAAAGTCTAGAGGGAAGCCCCTGAGGTGAATGACTTTTCAGTTGATAGGTTCAAACGACGTGTATTTGACTTGCACCGAAAAACACGACAAACGCTTGATTAAGCTTCCCATTTACATCACTGGGAAAGCGCGCCGTTAGTACATACAACACGATTTTTATAATTAAAAAACGTGTTGCGGAAAAAAGAAGCGTCTTGTCAATTCTTTAGCACGTAAAGTGCGCCAAATGTTCCCATAATCTATGAGACTAATAATTACGCACCAAAAACATGCAAAAAGGACGCACAGAACATGTAAAAAGCCCCTTGAAAGACGCGTCAAAAAACACTTGATTAACCTTCCCATTTACATCAACACGATTATTTTTACGCGAGCGTTTTTTAAAAAACACATTGCGGAAAAAAAGAAGCGTTTTGCCAATTCTTTGGCACGTAAAGCGTGAAATGTTCCCATAGTCAATGGGACTCCTAATGACGCAAAATGCATAAAAAAAAACCACGTTAAAAACACGTAAAAAAACGCCTGTATTTTAAAAGTTGCTTCACAAGAAATGCTACTGTATTTTATACATCTACACGTCATTTTTTTTGAGCGTCGTGTGAACATGCCCTAATGGAATTATTTTTAATTGGCCTGTAGTTTCTATTGTGGTACAGGGAGAAGACAGAAGTCGCTGTAGGTGAGAAGATTTTTATTTTTTATATTACTCATTTTATTTTTTTATTTTGCAGCTTCTGCTCGACCATTTTGTCTACGGCATAGATACACTGGACTACTTCGATGAGCCACATTTTTTTTTTTTTAAATGGTTAGCGAGGGTTGTGCGGGGGACTTTTTTTTTTTAAGAAATTTTTTTTTATTTTCTTAGGTTATATTCAAACAGTGCGGTTTTGCCGCGTTTTCCCCATGCAGCCGAAAACCACACAGAAAAAATTGTGGTAAAAATGCATTCGCTATTCAATGTGGTTTTCGGCCACACGGGAAAGTCGTGGCAAACCCGCACTGTGGGAATACACCCTTAGGCCCTGTTCACACAGAGTTTTTTTTCCGCTGTTTTGGCAGCAGTTTTCGTCCATGGCCATTGAAGCGAATGCAAGAACCATGGGCAAAAACGCCACAAAAACGCCTCCGAAAAGATTTCAATGGGAGGTCAGAGGTGGAAGCTGCAAGAAAGGAAACGCCGCTATTTTTTCCCCGTGAGCGGTCAAAAGCCACCCTGGGAAAAAAACGCCTTTGCCTCCCATTGAAATCAATGCAGGGAGATTTCGGGAGTTTTATGGAGCTGATTCTGATGTGATTTCCGCATCAAAATCAGTGCCAGCAAGCTCTGTGTGAACAGGGAATTCTATCTCCGTTTTTTAATACTTTATTACCACCTTAGTAATGGCAGTTGTCTGTTTGACGACATCCATTTCTAAGGCGGGGCTTAGTGTTAGCCAGTAAAAGGGCTGCAACTAATCCCCCATTATTACCCCGGTACCAATTGCCACCAGGGGTATCGGGAAGAGCTAGGTACGATCCAGTACCTGATCATCTGTAGTGATGGTTGTGCACTGAGGCTTGCACCTTTATTATGGCTACTTAGCTGGGTTCTAACAGGGCCTGTAATACTTTGGCTACTACTCTTGCATTCTTAATTGGCTTACCCGATGATCCAACAAAGTTCCTACTATGCCAGTTGGGCCCATAATCGTGGGCGATGCCAAAAGCGTACGTAAGGTCAGTGTAAATGTTGGCCGTCTTACCTTTTGCCAGGTTACAAGCCTCAGTGAGTGCCTCCAGCTCCGCTTCTTGGGCAGAACAAGTAGGTGGGAGTGGTCCCTGGATGATTTCTTTGTGCATCATGACTACAGCATATCCTGTCTTGTAGGTGCCTTCGTGGTGGCATCTTTAACCATCTACAAAAAGCTCAAAATCTGGGTTACTTATTGGTGTCTCATATACATTTTGTAGATCTCCTAGCTCTGAGTTCATTAAGTCGACACAATTGTGCGGTGTCTCATTGGGATGTAACTGATCAGACTCCTTCCTACTCCCCTCTAAAGGACCTTGCGGAAGCAATGTAGCAGGGTTCAAAACTGAACATCTCTGTATAGTGTGGATGGGTAGGGTGAGCAAGTCAACCTCATACTTGGTGAGGCGTGCAGCAGACAAGTGTTTTATTTGGACCTGGTGCAGGATAACGTTGATGCTATGAAGGACCATGAGTACCAGTGGGCCATCCAATACAAAATCTACTGCTTTCTGGACTAACTCCGAGGCCGCTGCTACGGCTCATACACAGGAAGGCGCACCTTGGATCACCGCGTCCAGTCTCACGGATAGGTAAGCTTTGGGTCTCTGTTTGCCTTCATGCTTTTGCATGAGGACACCATGCGAGTGGCACCCATTTTCATGGTAAAACATATAGAAAGAAAGCTCATAATGGGGTAGTCCTAAAGCAGGAGCTTCTTGCAGTAGCAGAACTAGTTGGTGAAAACATGTGAGAGCGTGATCCGGCAATTGGAACGGCTTGAAGGGTAGACAGTCATACAGGGGCTGTAGAAAGCTGGACACCCCTGGTATCCACTTCCTACAGTATCCCACCAATCCCAAAGCACTTAGTTGTCTGGGAGTGGCTGGGATAGGAGTGTCTCGTATTGCTACCACTCTATCTAGAGACAAATGTGTGACCCCTGGGATATGCAATGGCCTAGAAAAGTGACTTTCTCTTGACAAAATAAATGTGTCTTTATCTTATTCTCATAGCCCGAATTTTACAGGGTAAACTACTTAACCCTTCGGTTACTTTCATATGATTAATGCTCCATATTTCCCTTCCCATTGACTGTCTGGTTGGCTCACAATTCGGCTCTAGTGTAAGTCCTGGAAATAACTGAGACATTGTTAGTCCCCGTGAAAGGGGATTGCCATAGGTGAAGTTTAGTTCAGCCGTCTTGGTTACATAATCCCCTGCAGGTTTAGGCCAATAAAATTCAGACACTAAATACCCTGATGCATGGTGTTCTTACCCAACTAACCATGCAAGAACAACTCACTCAAAACATGCACAGTAATACTGTGGATATCTTGTAAATTTCTAAGTAGGTAACAAAGATAGATTATCCATTACCAAACTTCGTCTTCACTCCGTATCCAGGAAACAAATTGATCTGGTCACCTTCAAGCTTCAATTGCCACCCTCATTGTTCATCCATCCAGTTTTTCATGTGTTAAAACCATTAATTACAAAACCTTATTTTGCCGGGGTCTTCTGCTACCAGACTTATTATCCTCAATAACTCAGTGGAATATGAGGTGGAAAGAATTCTAGACTGCAAAATGTACTGGGGGAGCTTGCAGCATCTGATTGCTTGGAAGGGTTTTGTGTCTGAGGAGAATTTATGGGAGCCTCTGCATAATATATAAACTCTAAGATTAATCCAAGAATTTTGAGGGCTCCAATCTAGTGATGCAGTGCTTGGTTATCAGCCCTGGTGGTAAGATTCCTGCCATTTTTCCTGCTGTTCCCTGTGATTTCCTGTGTTTATTCTGGCTTTTGTTTTAGGAAAATTTGTAATATATCTTAATAGAAAAACATACCTTTTTCTCCACTTATCAGGCTTCTTTCCTCCCACACCTAACTGTTCACTCACTCTAAATCTACTTCTAAATCCGTCTCCTCAAGACAAGATGGACAATCAGCTAAGGGATCAGGTTACTGCTGCTCATAGAAGTCTATGGAGAGGGATTGAGGAGGAGGAAGCAATAGCAAAGTGAGAGACAGGCAGAGAGAGACACAGGCACAGACACTGCTATTACTTCTAGTAAGGGTTATATCTCACTCCACAGCTACACTGCTAAGTACTGCTGTATGATGTCCTCTTTGTTGCTGCTGTTTCTGAGAGTGTGCTAGAAAGCGTTTGGGAAGCAGTTTGTGTTTTGCATGGCAGACGTGATAGCAATTAGTCTTTAACAACTAGCTTATGAAAACTGAGAATTAGAGAAAGAGCCTACAGAGTGGAAAAACGACTAAAATATAGCACATATAAGTCATATAATGGCCATATATATTGTTATTTTTTATGTACACACACATGGCAGCTTATTTGAAAAGTCACCTGAAAGATTAGGTACACTTTAAGGAATTTGCTGCAGCACACCTTCCAGACCACATCTACATGTCCCTCTTCTGGCATGGATGTCAACCTCTGGTGAGGCCCAGGTGTGACTATGGTTTGGCTGATTAGGCCCAGAAGAGAAAGTTTGAGAAAAAAATCCACATTAATACAACAAATACAGTAACCCATTCAGTGTGGCAAATATGTAATAAAATGGAACATCTGGAAAAACCGTTACAGTAATGTATATCTTTTTGGCCATAATGGCTTCAATTATTTTTACTACTTGTGAAGCAGAAGATACAAGTAACACTCCATTATCAGGCTTGAAATATTTGCCTTGTTCCCTGTTCTGGGATATATTTACATTTTTGACACACAAAAATATAAATATCAGGACCCTACTACACTACGGCGATCTTAACATAATCTAATGCAAAAAACTCATATAAAAAGTAGTGATGTATTCTCTAGAAAACCACAGTATGTTTGTCATAAAAAGTAATTAAGTCATTATTATTTGTTTGTAGTACAAAAACAAATGCAGGCTTCTGCTTCCGCAACATACTGTACTCTTAGGCCTGACAAGTCACTGTCAAACATCTAACTGGAAATTGTGTGTGATTAAAGAGGTAAACTTCATTAACAGCAATCCCAGAAGTGTCACAAAGACTAAATTACTGCATTGAAATGTATTTGAATGGAAGGAAAGGTTCGAGAAAACAATGGATTTGGGCGTATTTGATCGGCCAGGAGTTCCTGCATACGTGGCATAAATACGAAACCTCAACTTAATTGCTCTTGTCTCACTTTACAAAGATCTATTTGCAATTTCTGTAAGAGACATGACTTTGTTATTCTAACTGCCAGTATTTCAGGGATCAGAGGCTTGTTTTGTACAGCCAGGAAGGAAGGTTACTGTAGTACAGAGTCATAGGATATCGGGAGCTGCTATCTTATATATTAAGAAGGAATAAAACTCTCTTTAGATACATTGCATATTTTCATAAAGGAAAATATTCACGTCCCATTTATTTGTATTATAATTGCAAATAAAGGTTTAGCGGTGAGAACTATCTGAAGAACCAACTTCCGCTTCAATGAAGGCAACAGTGTGATATTAGGGAAACTGTGAACATACTATAAGAGTAGAGCTAGCAATAAATTAAATACATTGTATAGGTAAACTGCTTTCCGTAGATGTTCGGTAGGGATAAAGATTTTAAATAATCTTGTCAAACCAAAAAAAAAAAAAAAACATAAAACAAACAAGGGTAAAAAAAAAGTATTACCTTGCTGAAGTAAATGATCCAAAAATGGAAAGAGAAGGCATTTATTGATTCTTTAGGCCTGGCAGACTGAAACTAGTTCATGTAAACAATAAAAGCCTCATAGAGCCCCATTGTGTTTACATGAAAAGGCTATTATACTTTTTTTTTCTGCAGGAAACAGGTTTTAAAGGGAAGGTGTCGCGAAAATAAAACCATTTTATATAAATTTGCTTTTAGTATGTTATTAAAATAAATTGTATTTATTTGTGTTTTTGCGTTGTACTTTTTTTTTTCTTACTTTTACTTCACTATAGGGGCTGCCATTTTTTTTTTTTCATCTCTGTATGTGTCGATTAACGACCCACAGAGATGGAATATGGCACATACATCCCCATAGAGAATGCGAACGGGAGCCGTTCCATTCACTATAGTGTACGCCGTCTGTGTGGGAACGGCGCATGCGCCGCTCCCACACAGTCCAAAAGGAAGGTCTTCGGCAGAGCGACATACGGCGCCATTTTCATGTGGACCGGAAGCCGCGGCCGGACAGTAAGATGACTACTTCCGGTCGCGGCTTCCGGACATATGTTCCTGGCAGCCAAGACGCAAGGAGTAGGATCGGAGGCAGCAGCGGCGGCAGGAGCAGGTAAGTTATGTTTGTGTATGTGATGTGTGTATTATGTTCTTGTTATACTGTCTGATTACCACTGTATCTAATCCTCCTACACTGTGTGCCGCCATTTTCTGAGCGAATGCACAGTGTAGGAGGATTAGAAGATTCAACCACCTCCTTCTCCTGGCACTAGCCAGGATAAGGGAGGGGGGATTGTGTGAGCACACTAGAGCGTGTGTGTCTACACCAAATTTGCAGCATAAAGCAATGAGGTTGCTTTACCACATTGCAATGCTGCAATTTTGGGAATTGCTCCCTCTAGTGACCAGCACATGGAAATGTTATAAATTAGAATCTAATTTATAATATTTCCTGACTTAAATTAAAAAAATTAAAAACAATGTTTAATCACTTAAATACTAACTGTTTAACTGAAAAAAATTAAAAAATTTCTAGCGACACAAATTAACATTGTTTTTTAGGAGCTGCAATCATTTGATAAGGTGGGATAATGGCAGCCAGTGCATCCACACTTACAGAGGCAGTTTACCCTTAAAGAGGCTCTGTCACCACATTATAAGTGGCCTATCTTGTACATGATGTGATCAGCGCTGTAATGTAGATTACAGCAGTGTTTTTTATTTAGAAAAACTATCATTTTTGACGGAGTTATGACCTATATTAGCTTTATGCTAATGAGTTTCTTAATGGACAACTGGGCGTGTTTTACTTTTTGACCAAGTGGGCGTTGTGGAGAGAAGTGTATGGCGCTGACCAATCAGTGACCAATCAGCGTCATAAACTTCTCTCCATTCATTTACACAGCACATAGCGATATAGCTATATCACTATGTGCCGCCACATACACAAACACTATCATTACTGCAATGTCCTGACAATGAATATACATTACCTCCAGCCAGGACGTGATGTTTATTCAGAATCCTGAAACTTCGCTAACACAATCCCGACACTACAGCACAGCAAACGTAATCTCGTTTGAAATGACAGTTTACAGCGTAATCTCGCGAGATTATGCTTGCTGTGCTGTAGTGTCGGGATTGTGTTAGCGAAGTGTCAGGATTCTGAATAAACATCATGTCCCAGCTGGAGGTAATGTATATTCATTGTCAGGACATTGCAATAACGTTATAGTGTGTTTATGTGACTGCACATAGCGATATAGCTATATCGCTATGTGCTGTGTAAATGAATGGGGAGAAGTGTATGACGCTGATTGGTCACTGATTGGTCAGCGTCATACACTTCTCTCCACAACGCCCACTTGGCCAAAAAGTAAAACAGGCCCAGTTGTCCATTGAGAAACTCATTAGCATAAAGCTAATATAGGTCATAACTCCGTCAAAAATGATTGTTTTTCTAAATAAAAAACATTGCAGTAATCTACATTACAGCGCCGATCACACTATGTACAATATAGGGCACTTCTAATGTGGTGACAGAGCCTCTTTAAACAGTTCAAGTGCGCACCTCCATAAGTAGTGCCAGAGTGCCAACATAAATAATGCGTGAGTGTCCAATAAAGGGTACTAAAGTGCCTCCATAAGCAGTGCCAGTCAGACCATGACTACCAGAATGCCCTCACAAACAGTGCCCTCATAAATAGTGCCAATGTTCTTAAATAAATAAAAAACCCTCTCGCCACTTTCTCGCTCCAGCTTTTATGCTGCCAAATGTTGACAAGTAAACATCCAACAAGCAGCCGCTCAAAATCTAACTTTCTCTTCAATTTAACAGACTCCGAGTTTTGAACGAGAATAACCTGAACTGCTAACAGTCTGAGAGATCTCCCTGCTTTTAAGAGGCTTGGTATGTAGTTCACACAGGCACAGCGGCTCATGTGTATAGGTGGCTGTGCCTGGTACTGCAGCTAAGTTCCATTCACTTTAAGGACATGGAATACAGGGTATTCCTGTGGACTGTAGCTATAGATAGATAACATTTGAAAGTTGCATTCCAAAAAGTCTCCCTGTAGCCTCAGCCTAAGGCCTCTTTTACACATTAGTATTTTGGTCAATATTTTGGTCAATATTTTGCATCCGTAATTGTAAACTAAAACCAGGAGGGGTTCCAAAATACGGAGGCATCATTTTTTCATTATACTCCGTTTGGGCTTCACTCCTGGCTTTGGCTTCTAGATACTGAAGGAAAATACTGACGACAATACTGCCATGTAAAAAAAACAACCTAAGGTTACTTGCACACGACTGTATTTTGCTTCAGTATCTGTTAGGCAAAACCTGGGATGGAATCTAAACCGAGAAAAAGTATAATGGAAAGATTTGCACCTCTTCTGTTTCAGACTTACTCCTGGTTTTGGCTTACAGATACTAAAGCAATATACTGACCGAAATACACTGTGTAAAAAGGGGCGAAAAGTGTTCCAGGTGCCAGCTCTACTTTTTAGTAGTTATGCAATAAGAACTTCAATAGACATTGACAGAAAATAACTAAAAAAATACTTTCATGCATATAATTTTTACATTCATGAGGGTGCAAAATTTTAAATATGCACCAATGTAATTCATTCTCAATGCAGCTCATCTCAGCACAAGTGAAAATGACACCACTTTATACAACACATCTGTAGAAACTCATAGATGACACATAACAAATCAGCGTTTTAGTTCTGGGATTGCATTTCTGCATGGTCGTAAAGAAGCTCCATTATCTTTATCACTGTTTATAAAATATCTATATAAAAATAACCTTTATTATGAGAAATTTGTCAAACAATACAAAAGCTTATTGTAATTATGGGAAAAAATATATGTGAGGACACCAACAGTTTACCAATTGCACAATATTGACATGAGACACTTAAATCAGGCTGGAGAGAAGAATAAATATTTGTCTTCAGTGGATAATGCTGTGCCAATTGTCTAATTCTGTTTACATACAGTATAAGAAATCATTGAGTCGGTCAAACTGCACCTAGACCTGGTTATACTGTTACCTAAAAGACCAAAATAATATAAATATGCACAACTTCATCAAAATTTATCATGAGGAAAGACTCGGAGAGTTAGGTCCATTTTCACTGACCCAATTCACCCACTAAAGTGAGTGGGTCTGTAAAAACTATCGGGTGCCACTCGGATGAAATGAAAAACGGCCCGACTAAAACTCAGTATTTTCAATTATTTGTAAGCCAAAACCAGGAGTGGACCCAAAATACGGACGAGAAGTCAATCTTTCCATTACATACATTTTATCTGTGTAGGTTTCACTCCTGGATTTGGCTTACAAATACTGATGCAAAATACTGACCAAAATATTGCCATGTGAAAAGAGGCCTTAAACTTGTTACTGGCACCTGTCTGATGCCAGTTAAGGTGATTCCTATCCTGTATATAGCATTTGTAGCTGCTGACTTCTGGTTTCTGACTTGTATTGGCCAGACCTTCTTTTTTTGTATAAACCCTTGGTACAACGTTCGGTGTTCCCACTTCTCCATTACTGACAGCACATCTGACAACTGAGAATCACCTCACACAGAAGTCTTGGGGCCAGCAGAGTACCAAAATCCAAACCGAAGAAATAAGAAAAGTGGGTCCTATAGGTGAAACCTGGTTGGGTTCTTTCTCTGCTAATCTCTGGGATTGAGATTGTTACAGGCATGTTGTATATTGTTTCTTGATGTAGCCAGATAAGGCCCTGTTCACATCATGTTTTGTCCTGACATTTAGCGTGTACGTTGGGAAAGCTTCCTACGTACATGCTAAATGTGTCCATTGGGCTCCATTAGACTGATGGCATCCAAAACAGTGTCTTTTTGGCTTCTGTCAGGCTGGTATACGTTGGTATACCTTTTTCTGGAGGATGGTATAACGTAGTATACTATGCTATTCCATCTTGAGGAATCCCGCAAAAAAAACTTATACCGTGCGGTATACATTTTTTTTTCACACGGGAGCCTATGTGTGAAGAATGCCACTGTATGGCATCCGTCACAGGTATACATTCAATTTATACCTTTGGGAGTTTTCCTAGGTCTGGAATTACCGGAAAGAGCAACAGGTAGCTCTCTGCCCGGGGATTCTGGCCCTGGAGAAGCCCCTGACATCAGGGGCTTTAAACTATGTAGTGTAAGGCCAGAGCATCTGTAGTACTCTGGCCGGGAACTCCGGAACTGGAAAGGCCCCTGACATCACTGTCCATATATGGACAGTCACGTCAGTGGCTTCCCTAGGCTCAGGGCTTAATGTAGCGCTGTGCCCAGGGAGTTCAGGTGACGTATCCCACTGTATGCCTATACAGTGGGATACGTCAGTGTTTTCTGTCGGAGGTATACTTCGGGACTCGTATAGACGTAAACCTCCGACAGAAGAAAAATAACTTGATGTGAACAGCGCTTAAGAGTTTTTAATTATTTTTATTATTATTATTATTATTATTATTATTATCATTATGGTAATATGGAAAAAAAAGAAAGAAGACAAGAAAGGGCACAGTAAACAGTTCTTGTTCTGTAATCATTTTACATAAGGAAAAGCCTCCAAAGATGAGATGCATAGGCAGTTTAATAACTGTTCATTAAACGTGTTCTTGTATGTACAGTGAAGGAAATACGTTTTTTATCCCTTGCTGATTTTGTAAGTTTGCCCACTGTCAAAGACATGAACAGTCTAGAATTTTTAGGCTAGGTTAATTTTACCAGTGAGAGATAGATTATATATAAGAAAAAAAAGAAAATCACATTGTCAAAATTATATATATTTATTTGCATTGTGCACAGAGAAATAAGTATTTGATCCCTTTGGCAAACAAGACTTAATACTTGGTGGCAAAACCCTTGTTGGCAAGCACAGCAGTCAGATGTTTTTTGTAGTTGATGATGAGGTTTGCACACATGTTAGATGGAATTTTGGCCCACTCTTCTTTGCAGATCATCTGTAAATCATTAAGATTTCGAGGCTGTCGCTTGGCAACTCGGATCTTCAGCTCCCTCCATAAGTTTTCGATGGGATTAAGGCCTGGAGACTGGCTAGGCCACTCCATGACCTTAATGTGCTTCTTTTTGAGCCACTCCTTTGTTGCCTTGGCTGTATGTTTCGGGTCATTGTCGTGCTGGAAGACCCAGCCACGAGCCATTTTTAATGTCCTGGTGGAGGGAAGGAGGTTGTCACTCAGGATTTGACGGTACATGGCTCCATCCATTCTCCGATTGATGCGGTGAAGTAGTCCTGTGCCCTTAGCAGAGAAACACCCCCAAAACATAATGTTTCCACCTCCATGCTTGACAGTGGGGACGGTGTTCTTTGGGTCATAGGCAGCATTTCTATTCCTCCAAACATGGTGAGTTGAGTTAATGCCAAAGAGCTCAATTTTAGTCTCATCTGACCACAGCACCTTCTCCCAATCACTCTCAGAATCATCCAGATGTTAATTTGCAAACTTCAGACGGGCCTGTACATATGCCTTCTTGAGCAGGGGGACCTTGCGGGCACTGCAGGATTTTAATCCATTACGGCGTAATGTGTTACCAATGGTTTTCTTGGTGACTGTGGTCCCAGCTGCCTTGAGATCATTAACAAGTTCCCCCCGTGTAGTTTTCGGCTGAGCTCTCACCTTCCTCAGGATCAAGGATACCCCACGAGGTGAGATTTTGCATGGAGCCCCAGATCGATGTCGATTGACAGTCATTTTGTATGTCTTCCATTTTCTTACTATTGCACCAACAGTTGTCTCCTTCTCACCCAGCGTCTTACTTATGGTTTTGTAGCCCATTCCAGCCTTGTGCAGGTCTATGATCTTGTCCCTGACATTCTTAGAAAGCTCTTTGGTCTTGCCCATGTTGTAGAGGTTAGAGTCAGACTGATTAATTGAGTCTGTGGACAGAAGTCTTTTATACAGGTGACCATGTAAGACAGCTGTCTTTAATGCAGGCACCAAGTTGATTTGGATCGTGTAACTGGTCTGGAGGAGGCTGAACTCTTAATGGTTGGTAGGGGATCAAATACTTATTTCTCTGTGCACAATGCAAATAAATATATATAATTTTGACAATGTGATTTTCTGTTTTTTTTTAATATAATCTATCTCTCACTGGTAAAATTAACCTATCCTAAAAATTCTAGACTGTTCATGTCTTTGACAGTGGGCAAACTTACAAAATCAGCAAGGGATCAAATACTTATTTCCTTCACTGTATGTGTATGCCCATCACTTGTCCCAGACCTGGATAGCCAACATCTATGTACTTATAATAGTCATAGCTACATTAACCATATAAAAGGGCCAGACACGGTGTCTCCATTAGAGAGAGCTTTAACAGTGCCCTTATAATTAGCCACAATTCCCCCATCTTATCTGACCTTTCTTATACTGTTTGTATAAAGTCAACTCCTTTCAAATTATATTTAATAAAACATGTAATTTATCGTTTATGGAGGGGGATATATGAATGGAAGCATTGTCATAAGTATACGTGTTTGTATCCTGGCCAGGAAATATTTTAATTAAATAATTGTGTACATCCTGTTTGTAAAAAGTAGTTCTATCCAAACGTTCCTTTTTTCTATAAATTTATATTTAAGAAGAAAAATATTTTTATAGAATTTAATAAAATGTATATATAATTCTTAGGGTATGTTCACACGGCTTAACAAAATACAACTGAAAATACGGAGCTGTTTTCGGGCGAAAACAGCTCCCGATTTTCAGACGTTTTTATAACTACTCGCTTTTTTCGCTGCGTATTTTACGGCCGTTATTGGAGCTGTTTTTCAATGGAGTCGATGAAAAACGGCTCCAAAAAACGTCCCTAAAAGTGACATGCACTTCTTTTTTGCAGGAGTCTTTTTACGCGCTGTCTTTTGACAGCGACGCGTAAAATTACACCTCGTGGGAACAGAACATCGTAAAAACCCATTAAAAGCAATGGAAAGATGTTTGTAGGCATAATGGAGCCGCTTTTTCAGGCGTAATTCGAGGCATAAAACGCAAGAATTACGTCTGAAAACAGTGCGTGTGAACATACCCTAATTATCCCAAAGAGTGCCTGTTTGGTTTCTGGAATTTTTTCATTTTTTGTGTCTGTGTGTGTGTCTGCGTGTGTGTGTGTCTGTGTGTGTGTGTGTGTTTGTACATGACAGAAACAGAAACAACATGAACTCATTATATCTCAGTGTTATTAAACATGGCTTATATAATTTTTAAGTTGTATGTTTTGTGCAGTGTCTTATGTTGACTAAGTGTATGTGCACACACACTAATTACGTCCGTAATTGACGGACGTATTTCGGCCGCAAGTACCGGACCGAACACAGTGCAGGGAGCCAGGCTCCTAGCATCATACTTATGTACGATGCTAGGAGTCCCTGCCTCGCTGCAGGACAACTGTCCCGTACTGTAATCATGTTTTCAGTACGGGACAGTAGTTCCACGGAGAGGCAGGGACTCCTAGCATCGTACATAAGTATGATGCTAGGAGCCCGGCTCCCTGCAGTGTGTTCGGTCCGGTACTTGCGGCCGAAATACGTCCGTCAATTACGGACGTAATTAGTGTGTGTGCACATACCCTAAGGCCTCATGCACACGACCGTAGCCCGACCGTAGCCGTGTGCACGCCCGTGATTTTCGTGTCGGCCGGCTGCGGACTGTCAGCGGACTGTCAGCCGCAAGCCGCCCGCACATGCACATGGCCGGGCCATTGTTTTCAATGAGCCCGGACCGCAACTCCGGACCATAATAGGACATGTCCGTACTTTCTGCGGTCCGGGTTCCCGGGCCGTGCACGGACCGCAAAAACTACGGTCGTGTGCACGGCCCCATAGAAAAGAATGGGTCCGCAATTCTCCCGTGGATTTGCGGGGGAATTGCGGACGCAAAAACACGGTCGTGTGCATGAGGCCTAAATCTTCCTGCAACTTGTTCTTTAGAAGAACATTAGCACATAATGGCATTAGGAATATATGTTTCAACAGGATGCAACCCAAATCTCGGCTCGTCTTTGCGTGCGTCTTGTTGTGACGTGTGGGATGTGTACTTTCCATTTGAATGGCTTAGTAATGTCTTACTATTGACCTTCTAAGTTGCACAACTGTTATAAAACATGGCATATAAAAGGTTTCAGCCTCTGAGCATTTAGACAGATGACATTTCCATACGGAGTGCGGAAAGCATTTTTTATGCATTGAAACAAATACTTCTGAGACTAAATGCTCCAGTGTATTCATTATCCATTTCATCTGCGATAAATTACATCAAAGACCTATTGGATTTAGAAATCTTGACAAGATACAGGGATGATTTACCAACAATAAGTTTCGTCAGTTCTGCTGAGAATTTCTTAAGACCCGCAATGTAATTCGTCCTGTTACAGCTACTGTATCATCTGCATCTTGCCACAAATTAACCCTTTAAGGGACGTGGCCTTTTTTGGCCTTAAGAGCACAGAGATTTTAATAGATTTTTTCAAATTTGCAACAGCCATAACGTTTTTCTTTTTTCGTTGACACAGCCACATTGTTTTTTATGGGACAAGTTTTTATTTTTTATTCTGCAAGTCAGTACAATTACGTTGATGCCAAATTTATTTAATTTTATGTTTTACTACTTTTAAACATTAAAAACACAGTTTTTTTAAAAAAAAATAATCATTTGGCTTTTTGTCACCATATTCTGAGAGCCTTAACTTTTTACTTTTCCGTCAAAGCAGCAGTGTGATGGCTTGTTTTTTTTGCGGAATGGATTGACGTTTTCATTGGTATCATTATATCGTTTTCATTTGGGGTACATACAACTTTTTGATTGCTTTTTTTTATTCCATTTGGGGGGGCGGAATGAGCAAAAAACAGCAAAATAAATGAGAATAAAATGTGACTATGTGCTTGTTACATCATAGTCAAGCTAAGTGCTGACTAAAGAAGGACAAGATAGATTTTCTACTAAAACAATGAAATCATATAGGAATGAGATTTAATAACACATGGAATGTGGAATTGGTACTTTTACATGTGGAAGTATTTTATCATAATGAATTATAACATTATTCACATTTAATATCATTAAAATTGTAAACAAGACCCCAGAGTCACAGCCTTTGCACACAGAAAGAGCCAGCAGATGGCACTGTTTGTCATCTCAATATCGTTGTAGGAAAATTGATTTTCTATAAGAAAACTATAAAAGCTGTTGTAATCCAAAAATTGGGATGGACAATATACATAACTCCCAACTGTCCCGGATCCGGCAGGACAGTCCCGGTTTCTCACTGCTGTTCTGCCGTCCCAGGCGGTCTGATAAATGTCCCGGACGCAACTTGAAGGTAGAGAAGAGAGGGGGGGGGCGCAGATCAGCTGTATCAAAACAGAAGGAGGGCATTCTGAACTCACCGGACATGTGACAGGTTTGGTGACTGGACTGGTCCACTCCCGGGCCGGCATCGACCCCAGTCAGAACGCCACTGCAAGACCTCCTGCCTTCTACTAATGGTGTGACATCAGGCAGAGTGGAGAGTGGTAGCAGTAGGCTACTTCTACCACACTCCGCTCTGGCAGTAGATTGGCACAAAGTACATGGGGGAGGCCTCAGGGGGGTTGCATGGCACTATGTACAGGGGGCAGGGGGTTATGTGGCACTATGTACAGGGGGGCGGGGAGTTATGTGGCACTATGTACAAAGAGGAGGGGGATTACGTGGCACTATGTACAAGGGGGAGAGGGGTTATGTGGCACTATTTACAAGGGGGAGGGGGGTATGTGGCACTATGTACAAGGGGGAGAGGGGTTGTGTGACACTATGTAGAAGGGGGAGGGGGTTGTGTGGCACTATGTACAAGGGGGGAGGGAGTTGTGTGGCGCTATGTACAAGGGGGGCCATGTGTGGCGCTATGTACAAAGGGGGCCATGTGTGGCGCTATTTACAGGGGGCTGTGTGTGACGCTATGTACAAGGTGGGCTTTGTGTGACAATATCTACAAGGGGGCTGTGTGTGGCGCTATCTATAAGGGGGGCTGTGTGTGGTGCTATTTACAAGGGGGGCTGTGTGTAGCGCTTTTTACAAGGGGGCAGTGTGTGGCGCTATTTACAAGGTGGGCTGTGTGTGGCACTATCTACAAGGGGGGTGTGGAGCTATTTACAACGGATGTGTGTGGTGCTATTTACAAGGTGGGCTGTTTGTGGCACTATCCACAAGGGGGCTGTGTGGCGCTATTTACAAGGGGTGTGTGTGGCGCTATTTACAAGGGGAGCTGTGTGTGGAGCTATTTACAAGGGGGGCTGAGTGTGGTGCTATTTATATAGGGGTGTGTGTGTGTGTGTGTGTGTATGGCACTATCTACAGGGAGGCTGTGTGGCGCTATCTACAGGGGGGCTGTGTGTGGCGTTATCTACAGGGGGCTGTGTGTGGCACTATCTACATGGGGCTGTGTGTGGCCCTATCTACAGGGGAGCTCTGTGTGGCGCTATCTACAGGGGGCTGTGTGTGGCGCTATCTACATGGCGGCTGTGTGTGGCGCTATTTACGGGGGATGTGTGGGGCTCTATTTACAAGGGGGCTGTGTGCGGTGCTATCTACAGGGGGGCTAGTGTGGCGCTCTTTACAAGGGGGTCTATATGTGGCACTATCTACAGGGGGCAATGTGTGATGCTATCTACAAGGGGGAGCTGTGTGTGGGGCTGTCTACAGGGGGACTATGTGTGGCGCTATCTACAGGGGGTGTGGCGCTATCTACAGGGGGCTGTGTGGCGTTATTTACAAGGGGGTGTGTGTAACGCTATCTAAAGGGCTGTGTGGCGCTATCTACAGGGGGATCGTGTGTGGCGCTATCTACAGGGGGCCATGTGTGGCGCTATTTACAAGGGGGCTGTGTGTGGAGCTATCTACAGGGGCTGTGTGTGGCGCTATTTACAAGGGGGCTGTGTGCGGCACTATATACAGGGGGCTGTGTGTGGCGCTGTCTACCGGGGGGCTTTGTGTGGCGCTGTCTACAGGGGGCTGTGTGTGGCACTGTCTATAGGGGGGCTGTGTGAGGTGCTGTCTACAGGGGGCTATTTATGGGGCTATCTACAGGGGGCTGTGTGTGGCGCTATCTACAGTAGGGCTGTGTGTGGCGCTATCTACATGGCGACTGTGTGTGGCGCTCTTTACGGGGGATGTGTGGGGCGCTATTTACAAGGGGGCTGTGTGCGGTGCTATCTACAGGGGGGCTAGTGTGGCGCTCTTTACAAGGGGGTCTATATGTGGCACTATCTACAGGGGGCAATGCGTGATGCTATCTACAAGGGGGAGCTGTGTGTGGCGCTGTCTACAGGGGGACTATGTGTGGCGCTGTGTGGTGTCATTTACAGGGGGCTGTGTGTGACGCTATCTAAAGGGCTGTGTGGCGCTATCTACAGGGGGGCTGTGTGTGGCGCTATGTACAGGGGGTTGTGTGTAGCACTATTTACAAGGGGGGCTGTGTGTGGCGCAATCTACAGGGGGCCGTGTGTGGCGCCATCTACAGGGGGCCATGTGTGGCACTATTTACAAGGGGGCTGTGTGTGGAGCTATCTACAGTGGCTGTGTGTGGCGCTATTTACAAGGGGGCTGTGTGCGGCACTATATACAGGGGGCTGTGTGTGGCACTGTCTACCGGGGGGCTTTGTGTGGTGCTGTCTACAGGGGGCTGTGTGTGGCACTGTCTATAGGGGGGCTGTGTGAGGTGCTGTCTACAGGGGGCTATTTGTGGGGCTGTCTACAGGGGGCTGTGTGTGGTGCTATCTACAGTAGGGCTGTGTGTGGCGCTATCTACAGGGGGGCTGTGTGTGGTGCTATCTATAGGGGGGCTGTTTCTGGCGCTATCTACACACAACCCCCCTTGTAAATATTACTAACTTTATTTTTTGGTTTTCCAGGTTCCACTACAACGTCTATTACTAAGACGGGGCTTAGTGTTAGCCAGTAAAAAGGCTGCAACTAACCCCATTATTAAAAAGGTTCCCACCGCCACCAGGGGTGCTGTGAAGAGCCGTGTATGATCCAGTAACCGACCATCTGTAATGATGGTCGGGCACTGGGGCAGCAGCAAGCTGGTATTATGAGGCTGTAAAGGGACCAAAACTGTGGCCCCTACCACCCTGGTAATGCTAGGCTGCTGCTATGTTGTATCTGGCTGGTTATAAAAAATTAGGGGGACCCCACGTCTTCTTTTAAAAAAAAAAAAATTAAAAAAAATGAAGCGACATTGTCATACCCAGCCAGATACAACAGAGCACCAGCAGGCTAGCATTACCAGCGTGGCAAGGGCCACTGTTTTTGGCCCTTCCCAGCCTCATAATACCAGCCTGCGGCCGCCCTAGTGCCCGACCATCACTACAGATGGTCGGGTACTGGTTCGTACCCGGCTCTTCACAGCACCCCTGGTGGCGGTGGGTACCGGGGTAATAATGGGGGTTAGTTGCAGCCTTTTTACTGGCTAACACTAAACCCCTCCTTAGTAATAGACATTGTCAATCAGACAACTGCCATTACCAAGGAGCTAACAAAGTATTAAAAAAAACACAGAGACGTAAGAAAATATTTTTTATTGAAGTCCCCCACACAATCCTCTTTGACCATTTTCTTTTTTTTTTTAAACGTAGAACATCGAAGTAGTCCAACAAATCTACAGTGTAGTCCAAACGGTCCAGCGAAACCTGCAAAACAAAAAAAATAAAGTTAGTAATATGAAGAATAAAAAAACTTCTCCTCACCTCCAGTGACTTCTGTCTTCCCCGCGCTGCAATAGAAACTAGATGTCAATTAAAAATAATTCCCCTTCATGTAACTCTGCTACCTGTCAGCTGAAAAGTCATCTACCACAGGGAAAAATGTTTCCCCATCATGTCTGATTCCCAGGTGTTTCTTTGTGGCACTCCGCCATGGGGAAACATTTTTCCCTCTGGCAGATGATTTTTCCATTGACCGGTAACAGAGTTACACAACTGGAAAAAAAAATCCCCATCATGTAACTCTGCTACCTGTCAATTGAAAAGTCATCCACCACAGGGTCTCCCTCTTGACTTTTATTGTTCTCAGCCTTTTGGTCGTGATGAACAAATGTTATAGCCAAGTTAGGAAAAGTAACACAAAGATGATATAACCTGATCCATAATATCTGTGATATCCAGATAGTCCAGAGATCCCCAGTGAGAATGCGCGCTTGTTATTTGAAGAAGGATCTGGCCGTGATTTGATGCGCTTATGCGCGATATTGGGCGTGGTTAGGGGGCGTGGCTTAAAAATGTCCCTCTTTTCCGAATTCAAAAGTTGGGAGGTATGAATATATACAATCTTTTTTTACTAGTTTTTTTACGCGGAAAACACGCAAAAAAACAGCCGAAAATGCTTCCCATTAATTTCAATGGGAGGCGGAGGCGTTTTTTCCTGCGAGCGGAAAAACCGTCTTTCGGGAAAAAGAAGGGACATGCCCTATCTTCGGACCTTTACGCCTCTGACCTCCCATTGACATCAATGGAAGGTAGAGAAAGCGTATTTAATGGCGTTTTTTGCCCACGGCGTTCAATGGCCGCGGGCAAAAAACGCAGTGGAAAACGCAGCGAAAATCGGCGTGCCAACAGAGCAAAATCTGCCTCATCTGTTTACAAACATAAAAGCAGGAGGTGCTGTTATGTGTTCATTCATTTATTTTACAACTGTAGCGCGAATCACGCACGGCACACGGAAGTGCTTCCGTGTGCCGTGCACGATTTTCATGCACCCATTGACTTCAATGGGTGTGCGTGATGCGCGAAAAACGGCCAAGTATAGGACATGTCGTGAGTTTTAGGCAGTGGACACACGCTGCGTGAAAATCATGGACAATCTGAACGTCCCCATTGCCTAACATAGGTCCGTGCGACGCGCGTAATTTTCACGCACGTATCACGGATGTAAAATACGTTCGTGTGCATAAGGCCTAAAACTGCATCAAAATTGTGTGTGTGATCCTGGCCTTAAGGTAAATGTGCCTTATGCCTTCTCTGGATACCATGAGAGTGTTCATGCCTTTTATTTCTGCTATTTCAAAACAAGAGCAGGGAATTTAACAGCTATTTGCTTGTGCTCAGTTTTAATATGGGGTGTGGTTGGCAAGCAGTTAAAAGATCACCTAAACCAGCTCTTCTGTTAGGCTTTATTCAGACGAACGGGAAAAACGTCCGTGCAACGCGCGTGATTTGCACGCGCGTTGCACGGACCTATATGTGTCTATGTGGCCGTGCTGACATTTCCGTGATTTTTATTCAGCGTGAGTCCGCTGAAAAAAAGTCACGACATGTCCGTTCTTTCGGCGTTTTTCGCGCATCACGCACCCATTGAAGTCAATGGGTGCGTGAAAACCACGCATGCCGCACGGAAGCACTTCCGTGCGAACTGCGTGATTCGCGCAAGAGCTGTGAAAAGGATGAATGTAAACAAAAAAACACCACGTGCTTTTCTGTTTACAAACATCCAAACGGAGTGTCTTTTAGATGAGCGAACCCGGACAACCGAACCGAACTTCACCGGGTTCGGCCGAACTCGTTTTGGCCGAACCCGGCAAAAAAATTTCCGGTACGCGACGTCAGGAGATAGTCACTGTCCAGGGTGCTGAAAGAGTTAAACCGTTTCAGCACCCTGGACAGTGACTTCCGATCCCAATATACATGAACGTGTAAAAAAAAAAGAAGTTCTGACTTACCGATAACTCCCGGCTTCTTCCTCCAGTCTGACCTCCCGGGATGACAATTCAGTCCAAGTGACAGCTCCAGCCAATCACAGGCCAAGCACAGGCTGCAGCGGTCACATGGACTGCCGCGTCATCCAGGGAGGTGGGGCCAGATGTCAAGAGAGGCGCGTCACCAAGGACGCGTCACCAAGGCAATGGCCGGGAGGGAAGTTCTCGGTAAGTACGAACGTCTTTTTTTTTTTTTTAACAGGTTGCTCGATATGGTGATCGGAATTCACTGTCGAGGGTGCTGAAAGAGTTACTGCCGATCAGTTGACTCTTTCAGCACCCTGGACAGTGACAGATTTCGACTAGCCTCGTCTCTATGATGGCAGCTGCGCGAAAATCACGCAGCCGCGCATCATACACGGATGACACACGGAGCTGTCAAGTGGTTTTTGCTCGCGCAAAACGCCCCGTTTTTGCGTCCGCAAAAACGCCACGTTCGTGTGAATCCAGCCTAAGGGTATGTTCACACGGCTTAACAAAATACGTCTGAAATTACGGAGTTGTTTTCAGGCGAAAACAGCTCCTGATTTTCAGACGTTTTTGTAACTACTCGTGTTTTTCGCAGCGTATTTTACGGACGTTATTGGAGCTGTTTTTCAATGGAGTCAATGAAAAACGGCTCCAAAAACGTCCCAAGAAGTGACATGCACTTCTTTTTTGCGGGCGTCTTTTGACAGCGACGTGTAAAATTACACCTCGTGGGAACAGAACATCGTAAAACCCATTGAAAGCAATGGGAAGATGTTTGTAGGCGTAATGGAGCCGTTTTTTCAGGCGTAATTTGAGATGTAATACGCCTGAATTACGTCTGAAAATAGTGCGTGTGAACATACCCTAATTCAGCTTTGTGTCTGCATGGGTAGTAAACAGATCTCTGGCTCAACCTTATTTAGACCAGCCTTGTTTTATACTCTGCAGTAGACCTGATCTGAACACTGACTGATGAATTCTAGTTAAAATGTTCAATTTTCATCTTTCTATATATCATGACTTAGGTGTCTGTTTTTTCCCTTTCTTGTATATCTGTGAGAGCTGTCAAAATAGGGAATTGTTCAGAGTTCTGGCTATTCTAAAAATGAGTAAAAATGTGTCTCTGGGTCCTGCAACTCTTAGGGTAACGTCCGTAACGGCTGAAATTACGGGGATGTTTACGCCTGAAAACATCCCCGTAATTTCAGCCATAACGGCATGTGCAGGCGCTTGAACGCCGCGTCCATTACGGACGTAATTGGTGCTGCTATTCATTGGAGTCAATGAGTAATGGCTCCAATTACGCCCAAAGAAGTGACAGGTCACGAGGCGTATATTTACGCGCCGCTATCAAATGACGGCGCGTAAATATACGCCTCGTGTGAACAGACAAACGTCTGCCCATTGCTTTCAATGGGCAGATGTTTGTCAACGCTATTGAGGCGCTATTTTCGGACCTAATTCGGGGCAAAAGACGCCCGAATTACGTCCGTAATTAGTGCTTGTGAACATACCCTTAGGCTGGGTTCACACGACCTATTTTCAGACGTAAACGAGGCGTATTATGCCTCGTTTTACGTCTGAAAATAGGGCTCCAATACGTCAGCAAACATCTGCCCATTCATTTGAATGCTTTTGCCGACGTACTGTGCCGACGACCTGTCATTTACACGTCGTCGTTTGACAGCTGTCAAACGACAACGCGTAAATTGACTGCCTCGGCAAAGAAGTGCAGGACACTTCTTTGCAACGTAATTTGAGCCGTTCTTCATTGAAGTTAATGAAGAGCTCGCTCCGTTTACGGCCCAAAAAACGTCCGAAAATAGGTTTTGTGAACATACCCTCAGTATAAGTTCCAATGGCCCGGATAAGCTGCAAATTTCCTACCAGAATTCTGCACAGAAGATGTGCATAAATTGACCTGTGAATTATAAATCCACAGCATGTCAATTTATGTTGCAGAAAGGCTGCACATTTGTTGCAGAATTTCCCCATTGAGTTTAAAGGGGTTGATCAGTCATGTAGGCTCACAGGTGTCTTACCGCTGAGCCAGGGACTGTTGCGGATAAGGGGTTAATGGTGTGGGTAGTCTCCCCCCCTTTTCCTGGTGAGTGAGTTAGGTTTAGGTAGGGAAGGGGTGTGTTTAGGGTAATAGGGTAGGGTATATAGGGCCACTTACCTCGGTGATCGGCCTCTTTTGGCTGTATTTCCAGACATGGACCGTCAGGAGCTTTTTCAGGTGCTGCGCGCCACGATTGCTGCAGAGGGTAGTAGTGACTGGCTGCAGTCGCTCCTTCGGGAGTCAGCTGGTCCAGCTCCCTCTCCGGTGGATGATCGGCGGCGCTCGGCGAGAACGTCTTGTCCGCCGGCTCGTCTGTCTCCCACCGGTTCAGGTAGGGCGCGAACTTCGGCGATAGCTTCTGGCGCCGCACGCAATGCTGCCCATCCTCCGCTGCCACTGCTTCCGCCTCGATTTCAGCGGCGGCCTCTCTAGCAGGGAGCGTTCCCTTGATCTTTGCCTCAGAGGGCAGAGCAGCGGAGCTGGGGGGCGCGGTGGGGGGCCTGGACAGTGTGGCGGTGCATGGCAGGACTTCTCCCCAACAGAGGATGAGGCCTCACAGGATGGGTCGGAGCTCTTTTTCTCGGGGGGGTCTCATAGGCGGGTGGCCCGTCAGGCAGCGGCCCCTCCCGCTGATGTGGTGCCCATCCTGCCCGGGCCTTCAGAGGTGGGCCTGGTCACTTCTTTGCGGGCTGGCTCACCTCGCGCGCAGCGCTCCTATAGCCATCATGGGGCTAGTAGGGCTGGATCAAGTCAGCGCCTGGAGTCTGGTCGCAGTCGGTCGCGGCGGTATTGCCGTCGTCACTCTCGGAGGTATAAGCGGTCTCCTTCTGACTCATCTTCATCGGGCGTCTCCCGGGGAAGTTGGCGGGCCGTGAGTAGCAGTAGCAGGAGTTTTTCGCGCTGGGTTCGACCGGGGTAGTCAAAGTTGCCATTCCTCAGTCAGAGCGCATGGGGTCGCGCCCCCTACGCCGTCCGTGGTTTCGGTGGTCCCAGGGGCCACGCCTGCCAAAGTGGTTCCGTCTGCACCGGGAGGGGCGCCTTTTTCTGGACACGGTGAGTATGCCTGCCTTCGAGCTTGGAATGCTGATAACATGTCTGCCACAAATTTATTGTCTGCTGTGCAACCTCTGGTGGCGGGGGCCGTTTCTTTGCCCGTGGGACCGTCGTCACAGGCCGTGGTTGCGGGGTCCACGGTGGAGACGTCCACTTCTATGTCCACTCCTTCGGTCCTTGCTTTCAGAGATTCCTATATTTGTAGTGTGTCTCCCTTGGGTGCTCATGTGTCTGATGAGGTTCGGGAGAAAATCAGTTAGAATGATTACATTGACATTTGGTCTCTTTTGTCGGTCGATTCGTCTACGGTTGATAAGGAACTCCGGTTTGAGTGGGGTGTCTTGAGTACGCCTAAGGTCGTGCGGTCTTTTAATAATTGGGTGCAGGCCTTTGCTATTTTGGGGGGGTGTTTAGTAAGGCTCGGCCTGATTGTGCGGGGCAGTTGTTTGTTTATCTGGATACTATTTTTAGTGCGTATAAATCGCATGGTGGCGCGGATTGGTGGTGGTACGATGAGGAGTTCCATAGGCGGTTGGCGCAGAGGCCGGAGGTTGGGTGGGATACCAAAGCAACTGATGTTTGGTTGCGCTTGATGATGGCGCAGCAGCCTTTTCAGCCCGTCGCCCTGCCCCTTCCCTTCCGGTGGGGGCGGGGTTAGCAGTGGGGTTGGGGGTGTCCGCAGAGCGGGGGCCTGTTGGCTCTTTAATGAGTGGCACTGTAGATTTATTCCTCCTGTAAATTCCGGCACGAGTGCTCCTCTTGTGGAGGCTCCCATTCAGCGGTTAGGTGCTCCCGTCGGGTTGCGGCGGTTGCCCGCCCTGCGGGTGTTGGTCGAGGGGAAGATGCCAGTGTGCGTGTCCGCGATGCTCCCGTGGTTAAACAGGTATCTCAGGATGGCGAAAGCCGCCCTGCTTAGAGTTGGTTTTTGTTTTAGTTTCTTTATTCCGTTTACGGTTTTGTCCCGGAATTTGAAGTCGGCTGTGGAGTTTCCAGATGCCATTAGGGAGAAGGTAGCAAAAGAAGTGGAGCTTGTTCATGCGGATTGTTTTCATTTGTTGGGTTGTGCCTTGGAGGGCTTTTTCTATTATGATATGTGTTTGCCGATGGGCTGTTTGATTTCTTGTTATTATTTTGAGGTGTTTAGCTCATTTTTGGAATGGGCGGTGCGGGACCTCACTGGTTCAGGGTCAGTGACTCATTATCTGGATGATTTTTTGTTTGTGGGGCCCGCTTCCTCTGGGCAGTGTCAGTTTTTGTTGAGGTCTTTTCAATTGCTTTCTCAGCGTTTTTGGGGAGAAGACGGAGGGGCCTGTGACGGTGTTGGGTTTTCTAGGCATTGAAATCGATTCGGTTGCTATGGTTTTTCGCCTCCCGGTTGAGAAGGTTGTAAAATTGCGTGCTGCCTTGGATGTGGCCTTGTCTGCGTGGAAGTTGGAGTTGCGTGTCGTATTATGCCCATGGGACGGATATTTTCCAGGCGGTTGTCCTTAGCTACTGTGGGTTTTTCGGTACCTTCTCATCATGTGCGGATTTCTAGTTCTGTTAAGGTGGATTTGCGCGTCTGGCGCACCTTCTTAGAAGATTATAATGGGCGTACGTGTTGGAGGGCGCCTCCGATTTCCAGCGTTGTTCATAATGTTGTTGCTGATGCTTTATCTAGTTTTCATTGGCAGGTTTTTCGCTCCTTTTGCCCGCAGGCGGATCTTGTGGAGGCTGCTGGATCGGAGTTAGTTCCGTTGGTGAGGTCGTCCCTTGCGCCCACTACCTGGGCTACTTACAGTAATGCGTGTAAGGAATGGTTGAGCGCTGCGGGGGATAGACTTGTTGGGGGAGGATCCGGCGCTGCGCACGGCTGTAACGCTTGAATATTTGGCAGCTTTGCGCGAGTGTGGCGTTTCAGGGGTGGTAGCTCAGCAGCGTCTTACTGGGGTTGCCTTCTTTTCTAAGTTACGGGGGTTGTCGGATGTTACTAAGTCCTTTTTTATTTTGTAAGCGTTGAAGGGTTGGAAGAAGTTGGCCTCCAGGAGGGAGTCGCGTTGTCCTGTGTCCTTTTCTTTATTGCAGCAACTTATAGGGGCGCTGCCGGCGATTTATTCTTCCCCCTATGAATCTGTTTTATTTTCAGTGGCTTTTTCGCTGTATTTTTTTGGGGTTTTGCGTATTTCGGAGCTAGTTTCGATGGGGGCGGCTCGGCCTGGGGGCCTTCTTTTTGAGGACGTCCTGGTTTCTTCGGTGGGGGTTCGGTTGCGTATACGTTGCTCTAAGATGGATGTGTTTGGGAGGGGTTGTTGGGTTTCACTTCGGCCAGTCCCAGGCGTGGCCTGTCCGCTTGCGGCGGTGTCGGCTTTTCTGGGTGTGTGTAGGTTGGGGGTTCAATTTTTGTCGCATTTGGACGGGAGGCCGCTTACTAGGTTCAAGTTTTCTTCTATTTTTCGTAAGGCTTTGGTTCAGGTGGGTAAGCCTCCGGGCGAGTACAGGACTCATTCGTTCTGTATTGGGGCGGCCACTGTGGCCAGTGAATTGGGGTTATCAGATGCGACAGTGAGGCGCATCGGGAGGTGGAAGTCGGAATGTTTTGCTGGTTATGTTCGCCCTGACCTTCTTTTGTGTTAATGTAATTTTCTTTTTAGGTCCAAGACCCTCGGTGTGGATGCTCGGGCACTTGTATGTATTCTGGGCGGAACGTCGGGCTGCTATCCGCCCTGGTGGACGGTCGCTGGGCTTTGGAAATGTCGAAGTCTACTGGAGAGGCCTCCGGGGCCTGCGCTGGGTGCAGGCTCTGCCCGAAGTGGTCGATATCAACCGGCATCGGATGGTGCCAATAGTTTTAGTTGTACATTTGGGTGGGAATTATCTGTGTTCGGTTCGGTTGGGTGAGTTGATTTCACTGATCCAGTCGGATCTGGAGAGGTTTGCTTCTTTTTCCCCCGGTTAGTACTAGTATGGTCAGAGATTGTTCCTCGGTTTGTGTGGCATGGGGATCGGGATGTGAATGCCATTGAACAGGGGAGGCACCTCTTAAATACAAGGGTGTCTCGGTTCGTCCGAGCTAGAGGTGGTGTGGTTCGTCATCGGGAGTTGGAAGGTGACAACAGGTGGTTGTTTCTGCCGGACGGGGTGCAGCTGACGGACATTGGATTGGACATTTTCTTGTCGGGGTTGCAGGATGGGGTTGAGCAGGCTCTGTTTTTGTTGGGGGTCGGTGAGCCATGTAGGTGAGGAGTGCACAGCCACCTTATGGCGGTAGTAGAAGGGGATTTACCTACATGTCCTTGGTATAGGCAGGCATACGGGTTGTTCATTGACCTTTGTTAAGGTCATTTAGATTTTTTATTTTTGTCAAATATTATTTTAAATATCTATTGAGTTAATAAAGCTGTGGCCGACACCCGGGTCAACCCCACATTCAAAGAAGTTTAAGTGTCGGTGGTTAATTTATTGAGGGTATTTAAGAGACAACCAGGGGTATATATTTTTCCTATATGCATACAGCCATCTAGGCTCACAGGTGTCTAACCACTGAGCCAGGGACTGTTGCGGATAAGGGATTAATGGTGTGGGTAGTTTCCTCCCCCCTTTTCCTGGTGAGTGAGTCAGGTTTAGGTAGGGGCGTTATTGTAGGGAAGGGGTGTGTTTAGGGTAATGGGGTAGGGTATATAGGGCCACTTACCTCGGTGGTTGGCCTCTTTTGGCTGTATTTCCCTCCCTCCCTTGTGTACTTTTGTTTATTTGTGTATCATTTTGTTTGCTGGTTTGTGTGCTGTATATAAAAAAAATATTTAAAAAAATACACCCGAACAAATTATGAAAAAGGAAAGTTTAACCCCTTCAGGACACAGCCACTTTTGGACCAAATGACACAGCCTAATTTTTTAAATCTGACATGTGTCACTTTATGTGGTAATAACTCCGGAATACTTTTACCTATCCAAGCAATTCTGAGACTGTTTTATGGTGATATATTGTACTTTATGTTAGTGAAAAAATTTGGTCGATAAATTTAATATTTTTTATGAAAAACACCAAAATGTAGAGAAAATTTGCAAAAATTAGCATTTTTCTAAATTCAAATGTATCTGCTTGTAAGACAGATAGTTATACCACACAAAATAGTTACTAGCTAACATTTCCCATATGTCTACTTTATGTTTGCATCATTTTTTGAACATCCTTTTATTCTTCTAGGACGTTACAAGGCTTATAAGTTTAGCAGCAAATTCTCACATTTTCAAGAATATTTAGAAAGGCTATTTTTTTAGGGAACAGTTCAGATCTGAAGTAGCTTTGAGGGCCTTATATATTAGGAACCCCTACAAATCACCCCATTTTAAAAACTGCACCCCTCAAAGTATTCCAAACAGCATTTAGAAATTAAGATTTCTTAACCCTTTATGCGTTTCACAGGAATTAAAGCAAAGTGGAAAGGAAATTTGCAAATATCATTTTTTTTTTGCAGAAATTCCATTTTAATCCATTTCTTCTGTAATACTGAAGGTTTTTACCAGAGAAACACAACTGAATATTTATTGCCCTGATTCTGCAGTTTTTAGAAATATCCCACATGTGGCCCTAGTGTGCTACGGGCCTGAAACAAAGGCCCCAGTAGCAAAGGAGCACCTAATGGATTTTTCGGCCTTCCTTTTCTTAAATTATATTTCAGGCCCCATGTCAGGTTAGAAGAGGTCTTGTGGTGCAAAAACAAAGGAAACCCCCCAAAAGTGACTCCATTTGGGAAACTACACCCCTAGAGGAATTCTTCTAGGGGTGTAGTGAGCATTTTGACCACACAGGTATTTCAGAGATTTCATTAGAATTGGGCAGTAATAAGGAAAAATTACATTATTTTCCAATAAGATGTAGCTTTACCTCAAAATTTTTAATTTTTTCAATAAATAAATGAGAAAAAGCACCATAACATTTGTAAAGCGTTTTCTCCAGAGTATGAAAATACCCCATATGTGGTAATAAACCACTGTATGAATACACATCAGGGCTCAGAAGGGAAGGAGCGCTATTTGGCTTTTGAAGATCAGATTTTGCTGGATTGGTTTTTCTGCACCATGTCGCTTTTGCAAAGCCCCTTAGGTACCAGTACAGTGGAAACTCACCAAAAGTGACTCCATTTGGCAAACTACACCCATTGAGGAATTCATCTAGGGGGGTAGTGAGCATTTTGACCCCACAGGTGTCTCATAGATTTTATTAGAAATGGGCAGTGAAAATGAAAAATTACATTATTTTCCAATAAGACGTAGCATTAGTTCAACATTTTTCATTTTCTCAACAAATAAAGGAGAAAAAGCACAATAACATCTGTAAAGCAACTTCTTCAGAGTAGGGAAATACCCAACATGTGGTCATAAACTGCTATTTGGACACACAGCAAGGCTCTAAAGGGAAGGAGCGCCATTTAGAATTTGGAGTGGAGATTTTACAAGATTCGGTTTTTTTTACACCATGTTGCATTGAGCTATAGTACCAGTACAGTGGTACCCCCAAAAAATTAAACCATTTTGGAAACTAGATCCCTCAAAGAATTTATCTAGGGTTGTAGTGAGCATTTTGACCGCACAAGTGTTTTGCAAAAATGAGTACACAATAGATGTTGCAGATTGAAAATTGCCGTTTTCCACAGATATGCCACTTCAGTGCCCAATGTGTGGTGCCCAGCTTGTACCACCGTAGACACACATCCCATAAATTGTTAAGCGGGTTCTCCAGAATACAGTAATACCCCATATGTGGTCATAAATTGCCGTTTGGGCACACTGCCAGGCTCAGTTGGACCACCATTTGGCTTTTGAAGCGCAGATTTTGCTTGGTGTTTTACTGGTATTTCAGTTTATAATGTGGGGGCATATGTAATCTGTGCAGAGTACATCAGGGTATATGTAAACTGGGCAGAGTACATCAGGGTATATGTAAGCTGTGAGGAGTACATCAGGGTATAAGTAAGCTGGGCGGAGTATATCAGGGTATATGTAATCTGTGCAGAGTACATCAGGGTATATGTAAACTGGGCGGGTATATGTAAGCTGGGTGGAATACATCAGGGTATATGTAAGCCGGGCGGAGTGCATCAGGGCATAATAGGATGATGTAATAATGGGGTGAATGAATATTCCATGGATTGGTGTGGTACGCTTTGAACTAGGATTAGGATTGGTTCAAAGCATACCACACCAATCCATGATGCACAGGCCAGGTTTATGGAGTATTATACAAAATATCTGCGCTTCAGTATTGCCTAATCTTTGACTTCTTCACTAGCCCTATAAGCAGCACAAGGCCCTAAAGTTTCCTCATCTCCGCTGCATCTACAGGGTCCACATGTGGGGTCCAGCAAATGACGATGTGGGGTATTTAGTGAAATTCTACTGGACCTAAAAAATGAGTCTGGGCCGTCATTTAGCATCATTTTGCTTCAATGCGTTTTGAGAGTCATAACGTGTTATTTTTCCGTTGACGAAGCTGTGGGAGGGTGCGTTTTTTGTGAAACGAGCTGTAATTTTTGTTGGTTCCATTTTGTGGTGCATGCGATTTTTTTTATCACTATTTATTACATTTTTTGGGCGATGAGGAGACCAAAAAACAGCAATTCTAGCACGGTTTTGTTTTTTTATTTTTTACAGTGTTCATCATGCAGTATAAACAACATGTTAACTTTATTCTGCGGGTCGCTACGATTACAGCGACACCAAATTTACATAGTTTTTTTTACGTTTCATTACGTTCCCACAATAAAAATACTCTTTTCTAAAAAAAAAACATGTTTTAGTGTCGCTATTTTCTGACAGCCATAACTTTTTTATTTTTTAGTTGATATTGCTGCAGGAGGACTTGTTTTATGCGTGACGAACTGTGGTTTCTATTGGTACCAATTTGCGTTACTTGCAACTTTTGGATCGCTTTTTATTCAATTTTTTTTGAGACAAGATGACCAAAAAATGAAAATGCTGTTATTGTTTTTTATTTAGAAATGTTACGGTGTTCACCGTGCGGTAAAAATAATGTGATATTTTTATAGATCAGGCCGTTTTGAAAAGCAGTGATACCTATTATGTATAGTTTTTTTCATGTTTTCATTTTTTTCTAATAATAAAGGAGTTGATCAGGGAAACAGGGCAAGTGTTGTTTTTATTAGTTAAAACTTTTATTTATTTATTTTTCTTTAACATTTTTTTTCACTTTTTTCACTTTTTTTTTTTCACTGACCTGGGGACTTGAAGATCTGGTCTTCTGATCCTCGGTACACTACACTGCACTACTTATGTAGTGCAGTGTATTGTAACTGTCATTCTTCAGTTGACAGTTAGCCTATTACATCATGCCTCGGGCAGGACCTAATAGGCTACCCTACCTGGGCAACCAGGAAGCCTAGCAACGGCTTCCTGGTTGCCATAGCAACCATCGCCACCCACGATCCATCGCGGGGGGGGCCAGGGGGGTACAGAGGGAGCTCCCTCCCTCTGTCAACCACTTTAATATGGTGGGCGCCATTGACAGCCGCATTGAAGGAGTTAAATGGCTGCGATCGGCGGTAACTGCCATCGCAGCCATTGCAGCGGGATTTCAGCTGTGTATGACAGCTGACAGCTCCTATGCCGGCTTTATCTGTACGCCCTATTGCGGGAACGCACTTTGAATTTGGACGTACAGTCACGCCCAAAAACGGGAAGGGGTTAAAGTAAAGAAAAAAAGGAAAACATAAGGAAAATATACTATACGGTTTTCTTATGACACGGTGGTGTCTTGCTTGTGTATTTGGTATTGTTATTTTGTCACAGCTGGCGGTAGTAGAAGGGGATTTACCTACATGTCCTTGGTATAGGCAGGCATACGGGTTGTTCATTGACCTTTGTTAAGGTCATTTAGAGTTTATATTTTTGTTAAATATTATTTTAAATATCTATTGAGTTAATAAAGCTGTGGCCGATCCCCGGGTCAACCCCACATTCAAAGAAATTTAAGTGTCGGGGGTTAATTTATTGAGGGTATTTAAGTAGACTACCAGGGGTATATATTTTTGATATATGCATACAGTCCCTAAAAATGTATGGCCTATCCTCAGGATAGGCCATCAATAGTTGATGGGTCATCGTCTCCCACTATAATCTGTTTTGAAAGGGTGCAGCGGTTCTTCCCCTCTATTTCTACTTGTTCACTGTGAATCGTCGACACACCTGTTGTGGCGATTCACAGGTATTACAGCCTTCTCCTATTCTCTTCAATGGGAGAAAAAGCTGCAATACCTGTGAATCGCGGCTACATCCGTGTCGACGATTCACGATGTGCAAATAGAAATGAAGGGGAAGCAGCGCTCGTATGAGTGCTGCACCTCCTTCAAAACAGCTGATCGGCGGGGGACACCGACCCATAAGCTACTGATGGCCTATCCTGAGGATAGGCCATGAATTTTTATGATCTGTACAACCACTTTAATGGGGAAGTCAATTTCTACAACAAATATCTAAAATTGCCGAATTTGCCGCAATTATGCTGTGTATTTGCAGAAAATTCTGCAGGTTTAAAAAAACTTCACTCAAAAAAAACTTCACCTGGCGTTCCCATAGGAACGCGTCCCTGCACTCCCGTCTGCTTTCTGTACAGCCAGCCTCTTGTGATGACGTTTCATTGCACGTGTCCGCTACAGTGAATAACACGCTGAAACGTCATCACAGGAGGCCAGCTGTACAGAGAGCAGCCGGGAGAACAGGGACGCTTTCCTATGGGAGCGCCAGAAGAGTTGAGTATAGCACTTTTTCTTTTCGATCAACACAGTAGAATATCTGCACCAAATGAAATACTATTCAATGTATAAATTCGGACGGATTTCCCTGCAGGTTCTCGGTCGGATACACTGCAGACTAATACACTAATTACACTTTGATGGCCTATCCTAATGATTCCTAAGGATCATTGGAAATGACTTTAATATATTCTAAAATAGAACAAGTAAATGTATTTGATTCCAGATGTTTTATTCTTCCCTTTGATTGAATAAGATAAGAAATACCTCTGTTTTTGTAGGTTCTGGCTTCTTTTATTCTGACCTAGGAAACTACAGACAGATCTATCTCTAGTGTTGGTTATTTTCATATGTCTGGCATTTTGTACTGTAACAGCTGCATTCATTGCGCCTGTTCATGCTCTAGCGTGCTAAGACTTTAAGCTTTTATTGTATGTTGCTTGCTCACATCCTTTTAACAAAATAAAATTCCAGATCAAAGTGCCTGTTACTTTCCCATAATAATGTCTACTGGCTTTTATTGACAAAGCCCCATTTGCATTAAAGTGTGAATGGTATTCAAGACTCATCTTGAGCACCGAGAATTAACAGTCAATTTAGAGCAAATTTAAGTCCCACCGCTGTGTTAAAGTAGAGAAATCAATTTTTTTTGTCTGAACAATATTTTGTTTATTGACTTGCTACATATCTTTCTCATACCTAATATGAACTTGCATGTAGCTCCCCCTCCCCATAGGGAGATTATTCAGTGCAAAATAAAGTTTGTTATGCATACATTACATACATACAAAAAAATGACACCGTAATGTATATGTATCCCCAAATAGCGTTTAAAAAAACTAGACTTCCTCCTGCATAAAACAAGGCCCCTTATAATCACATTAAAGAAAATATTAAAAAGTTATAACTAGAAATGTGGAGAGGCAAAAACTTCTGCATTATTAAGGTTGAAAAAGGCTTGGTCATTAACCCTTTAAAGACCCAGACATTTTTTGTTTTTACGTTTTAGTTTCTTACTCCCTGCCTTCCAAGAGCTGTAACTTTTAGATTTTTTTTTTTTGTTGATTGAGCGGTATGAGGGCTTATAGCTGTAGTTTTTATTGGTAAAAATTTTTTGGTACATACGATTTTTTTTATCACTTTAGAAAAAAATAAATAAAAATTAGCACTAAGGTGATCAAAAAATAAGGATTCTGGTGTTTAAATTATTTTTTTGTGCCGTGCGTGTTAAATAATGGTATATTATAACAGTTTTTACTCTTACGGATGCCGCGATAACAATTTTGTTTATTTTTTTATTTTTTACATTGTGCTTGGGGGAAAATGGGAAAAGAGGGGTTTTTTGAACTTTTAATCTTTTCTTATTTTCTTTACAGTCCTGAAAAATTTATTTAACTTTTTTTTTTACACTTTTTATTAGTCCCCCTAGGGACTAATCGTTAGATCGCTTGTACAATACACTGCAATACTAATGTATTGCAGTATATTGTCATTTTTACAGGCCTCTGCTAGGCCCTGACGGAGGCCTTCATTAGGCCCCCGGGTTGCCATGACAACCATTGATGCCCCGCGATCTCGTCGTGGTGGGCCGATAGGCTGTCGGAGGGGGCTGCCCCTCCTAATGGTTTAAATGCCGCGGGCGCTATTGACCACGGCATTTAACTAGTTAAACAGCCAAGAGCAGTGTGATCTCTGTTTCTGGCCGTTAGAGCAGCGTGTCAGCTGTGATACACAGCTCACACCTGCAGCGTATGGAGCAGGGGTCAGCAGATGAGCCCGCTCCAAACTTCACACACACCCCATGCTCCGTGACGTACAATTTCGTCATGGGTCGGGAACTGGTTAAGGGGTTAAAGTTTTTCTCAGTCACAGGTGGTAAACACATTGGGGGAATTTATTACGACTAGCATTTCATATGCAAGTCTTAATCTCAAAAATGTTGGAGTAAAATGCTTCTAATTTATTAAGAGGCGCTCAAATTGTAATATATTAGGCATATTACTGGCCGTCCGTGCAACAGAAAGTTAAATCTACGATAGCTGTGAGGTTGCATAGATTACGTCCATAATTGATGCTAGTTTCTGGTATAAATTCTAGTAAATTTGTAGGGCTATAATTAGCCAGTACCTTTTGCTTAGACACACGCCCTTTATAAAAAGTATTAAGCACGCCATAAAAGTTAAAAAATTCGGACATTTTTGCGGAAAGCCTGCACCAAAATTTACGACTTTTGTTAGGCCACAAATAAAGCTAATTATGTATTCCCCCCATTGAATTTACTTTATCAGTATCCTAGTACATGTAACACAGTGCAAAGATACAATATTCGATACAAGATCCGCACTCTACACTCCACAGAAACTGCCCTTACTAAAGTCTCAAATGATCTCTTGGCGGCTAAATCGGACGGTAAATCCTCTCTCCTGATTCTTTTGGATCTCTCTGCAGCCTTTGACACTGTAGACCACAAACTCCTACTTAACATGCTCCACTCTATTGGCCTCAAGGACGCGGCTCTCTCTTGGTTTTCCTCCTATCTCTCTGACCGCTCTTTCAGTGTGTCATTTGCTGGTTCCACCTCTTCTCCTCTTCCCCTTGATATCGGGGTTCCTCAGGGATCAGTCCTAGGTTCGCTCCTCTTTTCTCTCTACACAGCTCCTATTGGACAAACCATCAGCAGATTTGGCTTCCAGTACCATCTCTACGCTGATGACACCCAATTATATACCTCTTCCCGTGACATCACCCCTGCTCTAATACAGAACACCAGTGATTGTCTGTCCGCTGTCTCTAACATCATGTCCTCTCTCTATCTGAAACTGAATCTTTCTAAAACTGAGCTCCTTGTGTTCCCACCATCTACTAACCTCCCTAAACCTGATGTCTCCATCTCTGTGTGTGTGGCACTATCATAACTCCTAAGCAGCACGCCCGCTGTCTCGGGGTTATTTTTGACTCAGATCTTTCCTTTACTCCTCACATACAATCACTTTCACGCTCCTGTCATTTTCACCTCAAAAACATCTCCAGAATCCGCTCTTTTCTTACGGAGGAAACTGCCAAAACTCTCATTGTTGCTCTGATTCACTCTCGTCTTGACTACTGTAACTCATTACTAGTCGGTCTTCCCCTCACTAAACTCTCCCCTCTCCAATCTATCCTCAATGCAGCAGCCAGGCTCATCTTTATGACCAACCGCTACACCAACGCCTCTAATCTGTGCCAGTCACTGCACTGGTTGCCCATCCCCTTCCGAATAAAATTCAAACTTATTACTCTCACCCACAAAGCTCTCCACAGTGCTGCACCTCCTTACATCTCCTCACTCATCTCTGTCTACCACCCTACTCGGACTCTACGTTCTGCCAACGACCTTAGATTAAAATCCTCCATAATCCGAACCTCCCACTACCGTCTCCAGGATTTCTCTCGTGCTGCACCCGTCCTCTGGAATGTGCTACCCCAGACAATCAGATTAATTCCCAATATCCACAGTTTTAAACGTGCCCTGAAAACACATCTATTTAGACAGGCCTATAACATTCCCTAATCTGACTCCTTTCCATGGCCCTCCATTTAGATTAGTCATCAGAATAAGATTCCCTCACACTCCTTCTCTTCATGTCCGTCATACACGGATAGTGGCTGGTGACCGGCTCATGCAGCTTTATGTTACCACCGCATGTGTATAAAAATGGCCGGACTATTGCACAGAACAAACACTGTTACACTTTGTGTCTCCCTTATGTCCTCATAGATTGTAAGCTCTTGCGAGCAGGGTCCTCACTCCCCAGGTTTGAATTGTAAATGAACTTTGTCACTATGTAATGTCTGATATTGTTTGTTTCATGTTCCCTCTAAATTGTAAAGTGCTGCGTAATATGTTGGCGCTATATAAATAAAGATTATTATTATTATTATTATAATATTTCTCACAGGAATTGTTTTTATTGTGTGAAAATGCCACTTTCCAGATAAGCATTTTGATCACATAATTTGGATATGTAAAACATCTTTACATATATGGACACCATAAAGGGATTGTCACAAGAAGGCAATCCATTTTGAAAAGAAGGTGGCTCTAGCTTCTCTTACCCTCAGCGATCAGCTGTTTTTGCTATACTTGTTGGCATTCCATTATAGTTACAACTGATAAAGAGCTTTAAACCTCCCTAGTGTTCAGCATTCATTGCTTACCGAATAATACAGAGTATATTTTTCAAGCATCTGTCTAATAACAATTTCAAGAGTTATTAACACTTAAATCAGTGATTCCAATAGTTATTACTATATGGGGGAGCACATGAACAATGTTTCCATTTCCAGGGAACCCGTGTTCCCATTTCTACCATAAAGGATCTTGGTGTAGTGGCAGTTATATATTCTATATATTCTGTCCAAGATTTGTCAACTGCTTTTCTTCCCCCCTTGCTAGGCATCTTTGAGCTGGCTGAAATACAGATATAGCAGTCGCCAACTTGACTGTCATATCGCAAAATGGTGGTGTTTTAGCCTATTAATGTAGCGCCAGCAGTGAACTTGGTGGCTGCTGGATCTGTAGGTTTCCCTTCCCTACTGTACAAGTGGCCATTGCTTTCTTTAGGGGAACCCCTGACCAGGTTTCAAGAAACCTTGAATTTTAGGGAACCCTGGGTGGGAAATATTGCCATAGATTAACAGATATACCTGTATATTTTGTGATTAGGAGTTACAAGAAAGAAAAGTATATTAAACCAGATACATTTCCTGTATGTACAGAAGCAGGACGTGTGTGTTATACTTAGACCACATCATTTGTGTTTGCAGAGCCCACGTTATATAAATGTTTTACTAATCAGTTGTTACACGTAACATCCTGTACTATATGGGAGATTATCTTATCTAGAAAAATTATTAGTGTAGCCAAAAGATTTACAAGTAATTTTCCATTTCTTATCACAATGTCAAAGCACAGCAGAAGCAGTTGGAACATATTATTTTAGCAGCAGGGGATTCTGCTTGTTATCCTGTAACCGGTCTGTATGACATACTTTTGGGACAAAGCATTATTTTATGGTATTCTACTTATAAATGTAGCCCATCTGTACAAAACAAAATTCTTATCGTTTTCATTTATATGTAAGTTGCCAACATACGACAGGGCAAAAAACATTTATCAAAAATAAGTGAATCAGATTAACAAAAAAAACTTATGGACAACATGCGGATGAGATAGTAAAAGAGGCTATGGTAAAATGAAGCTAAAAGTTAAAAAAAATAGTCTTCGATGAATCACTAGTAGTTTTAAGCGAGTAGAAGGTCAGGAGCTGTCTCAAGGTTTACCCACTACTAACAGCATATAATCTGGGTTATTCATGAACACATGAGCAGAGTTTGTGTTATCATATAAAGTATGTGTTATGTCTGTATCACTAGTGTGCATAGAGGATTGGAGGTATAGCAAAGCTTGACACCACCACCAGGGCTGGCCTTAGGGTAGATGGCGCCCCGTGCGAAATTATCTTTCGGCGCCCCACGCCATTATAAAAAATGCCCCATAAAAAAGCATAATTCCTCCCCACAGTATAATGCCCTATATAGTGCCCCCACACAGTGTAATGCCCCTTTAGTGCCCCACACACAGTATAATAATAATATTTAATAATGTAATATATTATAAGGCTATGTTCACACGGAGTATTTTGGGGGAGGAATATCTGCCTCAAAATTCCGTTTGGAACTTTGAGGCAGATTTTCCTCTCCCTGCACGCCGATTTTCGCCCGCGGCCATTGAGCGCCGCGGGCATAAAACAGCGAGAAATACGCTTTCTCCGCCTCCCATTGAAGTCAATGGGAGGTCAGAGGCGGAAGCGCCCGAAGATAGGGCATGTTGCTTCTTTTTCCCGCGAGGCAGTTTTACTGCTCGCGGGAAAAAGACGCCGACGCCTCCCATTGAAATCAATGGGAGGCGTTCTCGGGCCGTTTTTGCCGAGTTTTGCGACGCGGTCTCCGCGTCAAAAAACTCGGCAAAATACCCCGTGTGAACATAGCCTAACGCCTTCAAGGACACAGTATTTTGTCCTCTAATTGTGCCCACACAGTGTTATGCCCCCTAAGTGCCACACACATTATATTGCCCCCTGTAGTGCCCCTACACAGTATGATGTCCTCCACAGAGTATAATGCCCCCACAGCCCCCCTAGTAGAAAGTGCCCCCTGTAGATTGTGCCGTACAGCCTCCCTGTAGACAGTGCAATAATCCCCCACCTCCTCCTTGTAGACAGTGCCATACAGCCCCCATCTGCCCCTTGTAGTGTCATACAGCCCCACCTCCATCTTGTACATAGTGCCCCCCACCGCCCCCTTGTAGACAGTGTCATACAGCACCCACCTCCCCCTTGTAGAAAGTGACATACAGCCCCCACCTCCCCCTTGTAGAAAGTGACATACAGCACCCACCTCCCCCTTGTAGAAAGTGACATACAGCCCCCACCTCCCCCTTGTAGAAAGTGACATACTGCCCCCACCTCCCCCTTGTAGAAAGTGACATACAGCACCCACCTCCCCCTTGTAGAAAGTGACATACAGCACCCACCTCCCCCTTGTAGAAAGTGACATACAGCATCCACCTCCCCCTTGTAGAAAGTGACATATAGCACCCACCTCCCCCTTGTAGAAAGTGACATACAGCACCCACCTCCCCCTTGTAGAAAGTGACATACAGCACCCACCTCCCCCTTGTAGAAAGTGACATACAGCACCCACCTCCCCCTTGTAGAAAGTGACATACAGCCCCCACCTCCCCCTTGTAGACAGTGCCATACTGCCCCCCACCTCCACCTGACAGGATCCTTGCGTAGGCCGGCTTGATCCAGAGATGTCATCACGCCGACTGCGCAGGGATCCTGTCCCTGCGCCTCATAGGCTGCAGGCGCCTCTGTAGCCTGTTAGAGTTTCCCAACCTTTTCGGACTTGAGCCACCCCTGGAAAAAAAATAATTCCTCAGGGCCCCCCTACCAAAAATTGTTTAGAGAAAGACAGAAAATAACTAAAAATAAGCACTACATTCTTAGGGTATGTTCACACAGCGTTTTTTGTAAGACAGAAAAAATCTGCTTTTGAATTGACAGCGTTATTTGATGGGGCTTTTTTAGCGGTTTTTTTTTAAGCCGTTGAACCGAATGCAAAAGACGCAGCAAAAAAAGCTCCAAACGAGCGCTGCAGGTATTTTCTTCCTACTATTAATTTAAATTGGAGGTCAGAGGTTGAAACCACTTGAAGACCATCAGCCCTCCCCCCCACTCACAGTAAAATGACCATCAGCCCCCACTCACAGTAAGGATGGGTTCACACACACTATTTATGGACGTAATTCGGGCGTTTTAGCCCCGAATTACGTCCGAAAATGCGGCTCAAAAGTGTCGGCAAAGATCTGCCCATTCATTTGAATGGGTCTTACGATATTCTGTGCCGACGGTCATTTTTTTTACGCGTCGCTGTCAAAAGACGGCGCGTAAAAGAGACGCCCGCGTCAAAGAAAAGCCTGTCACTTCTTGGGACGTAATTGGAGCCGTTTTCCCTTGACTCCATAGAAAAACAGCTCCAATTACGTCCGTAATGGACGCAGCGAAAAGCGCCTGCACTTGCCATTACGTCTGAAATTCCGGAGCCGTTTTCTCCTGAAAACAGCTCCGTAATTTCAGCCGTAATGGACGCTGCCGTGTGAACATACCCTAAAATGACCATCAGCCCGTCCACTCACAGTAAAACTACCATCAGCCCCCACTCACAGTAAAACTACCATCAGCCCCCACTCACAGTAAAACTACCATCAGCCCCCACTCACAGTAAAACTACCATCAGCCCCCACTCACAGTAAAACTACCATCAGCCCCCACTCACAGTAAAATGACCATCAGCCCCCACTCACAGTAAAATGACCATCAGCCCCCCACTCACAGTAAAATGACCATCAGCCCCCCACTCACAGTAAAATGACCATCAGCCCCCCACTCACAGTAAAACTACCATCAGCCCGCCACTCACAGATGCCCCCTGTAGATAGTACCACACAGCCCCTTGTAGATCGTGCCACACAGCCCCCTTGTAGGTCGTGCCACACAGCCCCCTTGTAGGTCGTGCCACACAGCCCCCTGTAGGTCATGCAACACAGCCCCTTTGTAGGTAGTAGGGATGTCACGATACCTGAATTTGGACTTCGATACCGATACTTTGTGTAGTATTGCAATTTCGATACCAAAACGATACTTTGCCAACAGTAATAAAAAAAAGTTCTTCCGTTTTCTGATGTGAGGAGAGAGGTGTGATGATGAATGTAACCTCCACGTGCCGCACATTAATAGTAATTAATCCCATCATGTTTCTCAGTCATAATGGGTTAATGTGTGAGGTACATGATGGGGTTAATTACTATTAATTTGAGGCACATGGAGGTTAAATTCAGCATCACACCTCGCGCCTCACATTAATCAGTGAAAGAAGTTTGTTTTTATTTATTTTTTTACAGCGCACACATCATAAATGACGCAAAAAAATTGTTGTGCAGGTTATTACGGCCGCGCCAATACCGAATGTGTAGATCATATGTATTGAGACTTATTTTAAGGTTTATTGTAAAAAAAGGCGTATGTGTATTTTTTTAAATTTAACATTACTTTATGTTTTTACTTTATTTTTAAACTTTAATATACTGCATATATCAGATATATGTCAGTACATTAGCCTGTGTATGTATAGTACCTAAGTATGCCCTAACAACAGGAAATATGGTAGGACAGCCCTGGGGTCCTTCAATAGACCCTGGGCTGTCTGCCCATATATGGTATGGCCCTCAATCGCGTCACAGGAATTTCCTGTGACGCGATCCAAGGGGCATCCCCCTCCTCACTTTCCCCTGAATGCTGCAGTCAGTTTTGATCGCAGCATTCAGGAGAATAGCGGCGGAGATGAGCGGTTTCTCTGATCTCCGCCGTTATAGAGCGGGGCTGCGGCTGTGTAATACAGTCATTGCCCCGCTCCTGACAGAAGTGCCTGCGCGGTCAGCATGAGGTAATGCGGCCGGCGCTGCACTAATGAGCGGCGGCGCAGACACCGAAGACAGAACATGGGGGTGTTTTGCAGTGCGGCCGCCATTTTCTGTTTTCAGTGCCGCCGCTCATTAGTGCAGCGCTGGCCGCATCGCATCATCCTCGCTCTTGTCAGGACTCAGGAGCGGGGCAATGGCTGTATTACACAGCCGCAGCCCCGCTCTCATTCATCATGTATTACTATACTTACCGGTGTGGCTCGAACCATTTGGGGATGCACAGCATCGAAGTTTCAATGCATTGTGCATCCCTAGTAAGTAGTGCCACAAATCCCCCCCTTGCCGCACAGCCCCCTTGTAGGTAGTGCCACACAGATCCCTTGTAGTGCCACACACACCCTTGTAGGTAGTGCCACACACACCCTTGTAGGTAGCACTCCCTTCCTGTAGATAGCGCCACTGTAGTTCCCTGTGGCTGGGGATTCCGCTCCTTGACGGAGTGCTTGATGTCTCTGTCCATATATGAACAGTGACATCGGGCAACTAACTCCTGAAGCGGAATCCCTGTCCACAGCGTTGCCGACGCTGTGACCGGGGATTCCATTCCAGGAGAAGCCCCTGACGTCTCTGTCCATTTAGTCGGGGGGTGCCTTCTACAGGGGTTCTGCAAAAAAAATCTCCTCCTCCTCACATCCACTTTGCGCTATGAGGAGGAGGAGAGAAAGTACGTCCGTGGCCGTTGTCCAGAGGAGTGTCACGGCACCCCTGGAGGGTTCTCATGGGAACCTCATGTTGGGAACCACCAGCCTAGTAGATCACAGAGCAGGTAGATACCTCCCTGCTCCGCTATAGTGTTCAATAGTATCTGCGTCTTTAGCACAACTCACGCTGCCCTAGGCACTAAGCCTGAATATACCCCCATTACAGGCCTATTTAGTTGAGCCAATTATCATCATGATTCGCCAGTTTCTGACCAATTATAATGATATTTGGTCAGTGTTAACAAAGGGGAAGATCAATGATAAAAACTTTGCTTATCGTTAATCTCAAATGAGGAAAAAAAAGGTAATACACCCGGCCGTAGTCATAGCGATGCGTATTCTGTTCTGAGCGTAGCCAGGCCTCCAGGGATGACGATTCATCCCATGTGACAGCTGCAGCCAATCAAAGGCTGCAGCCAATCACAGGCCAATCAAAGGCTGCAGCGGGCACATGGACTACAGCGTCATCGCAGGAGGCGGGGCTACGCTCAGAGAGAGCGAGGGACTACGGCCGGGAGTATTAGCTTTTTTTTAAATTTATTTCTGCAGTCTTTCCGCCCAAAAAACTGCACCAAAATTTGGTGCTGTTTTTAAGGTGAAATTCCCTGCGGTTCTCAGGACGTATACACTGTGTCGTTTTACGTATCCGCCCTGTGTGTTCCTACCCTTATAATCAAGTTGCTCTCCCCACAAATATTATCTCTAAGGGCTTATTCAGACGAACGGGATATACGTCCGTGCAACGCGCGTGATTTTCATGCGCGTTGCACGGACCTATATTAGTCTATGGGGCCGTGCAGACATGTGTGTGATTTTTATGCTGCGTGAGTCCGCTGCGCAAAAGTCACGACATGTCCGTTCTTTGAGCGTTTTTTGCACATCACGCACCCATTGAAGTCAATGGGTGCGTGAAAACCATGCATGCCACACGGAAGCACTTCCGTGCGACCAGCGTGATTCGCGCAACAGCTGTCAAAAGGATGAATGAAAACAGAAAAGCACCACGTGCTTTTCTGTTTACAAACATCCAAATGGAGTGTCATAATGATGGCGGCTGCGCAAAAAGCACGCAGCCACGCATCATATGCTGCTGCCGCACGGAGCTGTCAAATGCATTTTGCGCAGGCAAAACGCCGTATTTTTTGCGTGCGCAAAAGGCACACGCTCGTGTGAATCCAGCCTTAAGGGTAAGGCCACACGGAGCGGCCCTGACACGGTTGCAACGCAGCTAACAACCACGCCGGCACCATGTTCAGTGCAGCTGTCAAACAGCCTGTTAGTGGCCGCACGTATTCCGGTTACATTCGCATGCGCACTGCCGCTCCATTCATTCTCTATGGGAGCGCCGGAGATAGCCGAGTGCAGTGTTCGGCTTTTTCCAGCGCTCCCATAGAGAATGAATAGGGGGTAAGTTGCTGTAATTTGCAAAATCGTGCGGCCATAAAGGGCCTCTCTTCTGCTCGTACCCACTGGCGCCCCCCTTGCAGCATGGCGGCCGGCGCCCTGTGCGACCGCACGTGTCGCACATAGCTAAGGCCGGCCATGACCACCACACTCCTAACTACCCACTACAGAAGATCATGGTGCCTCCATCCCATTTATATAACTCAAGTACTTTGTTTGATAACACTGCAGCAACTGTGGAGACCTCTGAGCAGGTTCTTAGTTTACATTAATATGGGGACAACACCAATCTGAAAAGGGCTTCCTCTCTCCAGGGGCCCCATAGCAGCAGCATGGCCTCCATCTGTGGTGCGTATCCTTTTTATATCTAGGCAGATGTTTCGGTGTAATATTAAACTTGACAAAAGAGAAAATCTTAAGGACTTACATTTGATAGTGGCTTTGCTACAAAATTCGACAATAGCTGACTATGTCACTAGAGTGAATGAGTCTTCATAATTGCCTTTTGGGGTAAGTTATAAATAAATATAAACATTTGTGTACATTTCTGCATAAACATAGCTATCTTATGTTAAACTCTAATTGTTCCACAGGAAGCCACAAATAACATAGCTCTGAGCTAGCCACATAAAAATTCTTACAATATAGCTACAAAAACCTTGTTTATTCCCGCACAGAAAACTGTGTACTCAGTACTTTTTTATTTTTTCCATTTACCATGTACCATACACACACACACACACACACACACACACACACACACACACACACACACACACACACACACACACACACACACACACACACACACACACACACACGTGTGTGTATATATATATATATCTGCATGTATGTATATATATATATGTATATATATATATATATATATATATATAAAGACACAGTATATATATATATATATATAAAATAAAATAGTAAGGCAGGTAGGAGCAGCACAAGTGCAAATTACCAAATAAATGGTCGGTGCTAAGCTTCAAATGATAGGAGTGACTTCTCCCCATATGATGTATAACATCAAGACAAAAAGACAAGAGCATGGAAGCAGCACTCACGAAAAAAAAAGTTACGTTTATTCACCCAACAAATGCAACGTTTCACTTCCTCAATGGAAGCATTTTCAAGCAAATTGCTTGAAAATGCTTCCATTGAGGAAGCGAAACGTTGCATTTGTTGGGTGAATAAACGTCACTTTTTTTTGTGAGTGCTGCTTCCATGCTCTTGTATTTTTGTTTTATATATATATATATATATATATATATATATATATATATATATATACAGTGAAGGAAATAAGTATTTGATCCCTTGCTGATTTTGTAAGTTTGCCCACTGTCAAAGGCATGAACAGTCTAGAATTTTTAGGCTAGGTTACTTTTACCAGTGAGAGATAGATTATATTTAAAAAAAAAACTGAAAATCACATAGTCAAGATTATATATATTTATTTGCATTGTGCACAGAGAAATAAGTATTTGATCCCCTACCAACCATTAAGAGTTCAGCCTCCTCCAGACCAGTTACACGCTCCAAATCAACTTGGTGCCTGCATTAAAGACAGCTGTCTTACATGGTCACCTGTATAAAAGACTCCTGTCCACAGACTCAATTAATCAGTCTGACTCTAACCTCTACAACATGGGCAAGACCAAAGAGCTTTCTAAGGATGTCAGGGACAAGATCATAGACCTGCACAAGGCTGGAATGGGCTACAAAACCATAAGTAAGACGCTGGGTGAGAAGGAGACAACTGTTGGTGCAATAGTAAGAAAATGGAAGACATACAAAATGACTGTCAATCGACATCGATCTGGGGCTCCATGCAAAATCTCACCTCGTGGGGTATCCTTGATCCTGAGGAAGGTGAGAGCTCAGCCGAAAACTACATGGGGGGAACTTGTTAATGATCTCAAGGCAGCTGGGACCACAGTCACCAAGAAAACCATTGGTAACACATTACGCCGTAATGGATTAAAATCCTGCAGTGCCCGCAAGGTCCCCCTGCTCAAGAAGGCACATGTACAGGCCCGTCTGAAGTTTGCAAATGAACATCTGGATGATTCTGAGAGTGATTGGGAGAAGGTGCTGTGGTCAGATGAGACAAAAATTTAGCTCTTTGGCATTAACTCAACTCGCCGTGTTTGGAGGAAGAGAAATGCTGCCTATGACCCAAAGAACACCGTCCCCACTGTCAAGCATGGAGGTGGAAACATTATGTTTTGGGGGTGTTTCTCTGCTAAGGGCACAGGACTACTTCACCGCATCAATGGGAGAATGGATGGAGCCATGTACAGTCAAATCCTGAGTGACAACCTCCTTCCCTCCCCCAGGACATTAAAAATGGCTCGTGGCTGGGTCTTCCAGCACGACAATGACCCGAAACATGCAGCCAAGGCAACAAAGGAGTGGCTCAAAAAGAAGCACATTAAGGTCATGGAGTGGCCTAGCCAGTCTCCAGACCTTAATCCCATTGAAAAATTATGGAGGGAGCTGAAGATCCGTGTTCCCAAGCGACAGCCTCGAAATCTTAATGATTTACAGATGATCTGCAAAGAGGAGTGGGCCAAAATTCCATCTAACACGTGTGCAAACCTCATCATCAACTACAAAAAATGTCTGACTGCTGTGCTTGCCAACAAGGGTTTTGCCACCAAGTATTAAGTCTTGTTTGCCAAAGGGATCAAATACTTATTTCTCTGTGCACAATGCAAATAAATATATATAATTTTGACAATGTGATTTTCTGTTTTTTTTTTAAATATAATCTATCTCTCACTGGTAAAAGTAACCTAGCCTGAAAATTCTAGACTGTTCATGTCTTTGACCGTGGGCAAACTTACAAAATCAGCAAGGGATCAAATACTTATTTCCTTCACTGTATATATATATATATATATATATATATATATATGTGTGTGTGTGTATATATATATTATTACCAGTTACGTATAAGAAGCTAGACTTAGATAACCACTTATTAGTGGTGTATGAAGCGGTCTTTAAAACAAGACCAACACATTTAAAATGTCCTGAACACACAACCAAGACCATCCCTAGCTAGAACTCAAAGAATATACACTCCTTGGTAACTCATTCGGCTGCCAAGACAAGATATGCCAATGCTGGATAAGCTTTATCCACTTTCTGAATTTGCATTAACACCTAATAGAGCAGTCAGCTAAAGTACATTCTCAATCCTAGTGAACTAGTAGTGCAGTATCGTGTGACTGATACCCCATAGTTTAATATGCACTTTATGCTGCTCTTGTATAAAAAAAAGTTTAGCAGGCTTATGTCATGTAGGGATATAGATAGGGGTGATTGGGTAATGAAGGGATAGTTAAAGCTCTTTTTTATTACAGAGCTTCACCCGCATAAAAGGGTGGTTTGTCGGCTTATCACATTTTTCATGCGGTCCTAAAAGTCATCGATGTCAGCAGGACATCTCCCTGTGTAAAAAGGGTATGTGCCTTGACAATGATGCAAACTGTATGGGGACGAACAATCTATTTTGTCTCTATACAGTTCAATGATTGCTTCTTGTAAATGGAGCTAAACAACTTCAGATCAAGGTGCTACATTTTTAATTTTCTCTAGTTTTTGTAGTAAAGGTTTATTTTGTTACTGGTATGCTTCCAACAGCTTTTATATTTTTCAAAACTTTCTGTAAAGCCCCATGCACACGATCGTAATTTTGATCCGCAATTACCGATCCGTAATTGCGGATCTAAGTACGGATCCATTCATTTATATTGCCCACGGACACCTTCTTGTATATTTACACGAAGGTGTCAGGGCCGTAGAAAGCATCCGCATAAAATAGGACATGTCCTATCTTTTGATTTTACGCAAATGCAGATGACTGAAAAGACTCCAGGTATGACAGGCCTGAGGAGGAACATCAAAAGAGAAATACCAAAATTGCCCATGTCAAGGCAAGCAGGGAATTAATATTATCAAATAACACCATACAAAATTCCACCAAAAGTTTGCCAAAAAAGTGTTTGACAGATTTACTAAGCTGAGATTTAGACAGCATAAATTTGGACCAAGCAGTCTAAAGATTAAACTGTATTCTAAATTTTGATATGCTAGACACTTTTCTCTTCCTTATAACCAACTCTTGTTTGGCGCATTTTTAGCCACGTTCCTTTGCCGCTAAGCCAAGCCCCTTTTTCTGGACACTTTTTAAAAGTGTCTAGTGAGGATCAAACATCTGTTCTTAAAATGAGTCTAGAGTGAAATGCGCCAAAATGCGCTAAGTTGTGTCTAAATGTAGCAGTCAACACATTCTAGACGCAGACACCGTAATCTGCCCCTGTGTGGGAAACTAGTCTAATACTAGTGATCTATATGCTCCGCATACAAGTACAATAAAGTCAAAAAGGTCCTTTATGGTGTATGGTGTATACATGTAGTTTTCTACATGTATGTTCGATTGTTGGCGGAAAATGAAGCATACTAAAAACAGTATGTGCACATTCTACTAGCACTAGTCACAGGCCACTATTATGACAGCAGCCAAGGCAATTAACAGTTCCTATAGACAAAGCATTCATTTTTTTCTAGCAGGATAATGGTTTGAAGTCTTTTATATTTGACAGGAATGCACTCAAATCTATTATTGTTGTTGAAAGGGGACATCTGAAAACCCTATACAGCTTATCGTCTATCAGATCTAATCACAATCACTACAAACCAAAATCTAACATGTTATCACGAAGAAATCCTTTAAAAATAAAGCACAGCTCTTATCTCCTAAGATGTTTTGTAACATGTGCAGAGAGAATTAAAAGCAGCTGCTGTAGCTTCATTCAGTGCCATATGTTCAGTCATGCATACAAAACAAGCTGACAGATACAGAGCAGGACATTAAAATAGGTCACCACTTATATATTATTAGTTTCCGTGCTTAAAAAAAATAAAAGAATAAGAGAGAATTAAAAATGTCATCCAAAACGTAAATACTGTATAAAATTAAAGGAATCTGTGTTATTTATTATACCACAATTCCTGTCAAATACCAAACCTAACCTGGTGATGGGTATCATATAAGGGAATGTATCCCCTTTATTTTATATCCTAATTAAAACAAGATAGTGAAACATAATCTTTTTTTCTAATCTCTTTTTATTTTTTTATTACATTTTTTTTCTAATCTTTATTCTGTACATAATTATGGGGGCAGCCATCTTGCCTGAGCTGCTATTAACAGCATTTAGAGATATGCTTCACAGCAGCAACATGGACCATAGGAACCTATGAACAGGAGGGGAAACATTGACTTCTATGCAAGAGTGTTCTAGGCATGCTCCTTGTGCAGGAAGAGATAGGAGCAGAGCTGTGCCCATCACCTATTGTCAATGGTGGATCCTGTGCTATCAATATAGAGGTGTTAGGCTTCGTTCAAATCTGCACTAGGGCTCCGTTTCGACGTTCCGTCTGAGCTTTCTGTCGGAACAGAGCCCTGACAGACACAAACGGAAACCATAGGTTTCTGTTTCCATCACCATTGATTTCAATGGTGACGGAGCCGGTGCAAACGGTTTCCGTTTGTCTCCGTTGTGCAAGGGTTCAGTCATTTTGACTGAATCAATAGCGTAGCCGACTACGGTATTGATTTAGTCAAAACTACGGAAACCTTGCCTAAAGGAGACAAACGGAAACCATTGGCACCGGATCCGTCACCATTGAAATGAATGGTGATGGAAACGGAAACCCTATGGTTTCCGTTTATGTCTGTCGGTGCTCCGACGGAATGTCAGAACGGAGCCCTAGCGCAGATGTGAATGAAGCCTAACCTGTCATTGTAATCCTGCCTGTGATGATATTGAGATGACTGCTGAGAAGTGATCTCTACAGAACAGGAAGTGTCAGTCTATTGTTAGGCTCAGTGGCCAGAGTGAAAACGGCAAGATTTTAGGAATATTTTTTAATATAGATAACGACATAGAAAAGAAAAAAAATAACCAACAAATCTTTAAAAATATATTAAACATAAAAACTTGATTTAAACAATAGGTCATTTTCTGATGACACATTTCCTTTAAAAGTCTGATTGGGCTAAAGACAGAGAAGTCCAAAGATGGCTGTAGTCACAGCTTGATGGAGCTTCATTTCGTGAAGGTCAATAAAGCACACAAGGCCAAAAGCCTAATATTAGGGTTAATATTGCATCATTTATGAACTCAAATTATGCTTTAATAAACACTATACTTTAACAGTGTTTTCCAGAAGTAGATTTACCTCAAGTAAACTTCTAAAGCAGAGAGAAGCTATCAAATATGCTCATAAAGTTCAAGTAAATATTGTACATAGTTCACTAAAGTAGTGCTTCTCAAACTGTGAGGCACACTGCAGTTCTCTATGAGATGTATCATGTTTCCCAATTGACCTAGATTCAGCAGGACTGCCCTGATGCCCATGACGCTTCTATCCCAGCAGAGGTAATCTATGACAGATTGCTTTATCTGGAAAAACATTCTCGGCACATGAAAATGAAGTTAAAAGTGGGCGAGAGCACAATTGTGACTTCCTTCTTGGGGCAGAAAGGTAAGTGTTGTGAAGACTTGGTGCACTAGGACTGTTATTGAAATCACCGTGGCTGACTACACCTACAATCAATATGTCCGTCTTTTTGGCATTTGGCATAGAAGTTGATCATTGGTGTCACGATCTGTGGGTATGTGGACCCACTGTGCCGTACCACCGAAGTGGGATAGCAGCTGGCCACACAGTGTACCAAGTAAAGTCTATAGTCCGATTAAGGGTACCTGTGGTAGTTCAGACAGTAGCGATGGTTAGGCTCGGATAAGACCTTGGCAGCAGATGCCAGGCATGGTGTAACACAGCAGACGTGATTGGTGGCACAACACGACTCCAACTCTCTAAGGCACAGGAACAACGGTAGCACGGGATACAGGATACAGGTAGCAGGAACTGGAACAATGGGAACTGGAAAACACTAAGGGACCATTTGCAAGACTAACATGTTTAAACACAACAACGCTCAGGTACTGAAGGAAGAGGCAGGGCCCTTCTTATAGTCCAGGGTGAGTATGGGCTAATTTACTGATTTTCTACATGTGCGCATGCTGGAACTTTAAGGCAGGGCACGAGCGTGCGCACCCTATGGGATACAGCAGAATGAAGCGGAAGTGAGCGCTGGCGTCTCCTGAGGAGGAGATGCGGGCCAGTGCGCGCAGATCTATGGCTGCAGCCGTTGGGGGTAAGTAATTCAGACGGTCCACGGCTATGGGCATTACAATTGGTGAGGCCCAGGTGTAAACAACAATTTGAGAAACCTTGATCTAAATTGTTACTCACCTTGCCCCGATCCAGCATCGCTTTAAAAGAGAAGATCCGTATGGATACCACTGCCTGTAGATTAGGTACATTCTATCAAAGCTAGCTACTTGAATTTTGACCCTGACTCTGACCCTGAACTTAGCCTTACCCCTGGCTTTCGTCTCAGTCTTGCTCCTTTGTTGCCTGGTACTTGCAGTACAACTACCTGGTTTTGAAACCTGGCCTGTCTTCTGGTTACATCTTCATCTGCTTCTCTGGCATGTCGCTTAGCAACTCCTGTAAACTAAACTCTGTTTCCGCATCACTCCCAAGATTTCTACAGCACAACCGCTACCAATTAGTGTATTCTCTGGGGTACGCGCCTAGGGAATCCAACAGGGAAACACCATAGCCCCTTGTGGGGGTACAAGAGAGAAGAACAGGGAGAAGTCATTCACCACACACCTTATTTTAGCCAGTATCAAACCAGTTGCGGTTAAAGAATATACTTACCAGTGAGAACAGTGTATTGTTTTGTGGGAGGGTTCATCTTTTTGAGAAACATCAGTAATCTCCTTGGCACTGAAAGAATGGAATTGCTATGTGTACTAAAGAGGTGCAACCGTTCAGCAATTCTCAACATTCAGAAATTCTACTATTGTGGTGGGTTTTAAAGTGTTTTTAATGGTCTGAGCACAAATTATCTTTACATAGGCATGGATAGGAAAGAAACAAAAAAAACACAAGCAACTTTGAAAAAAACTTTAGAAGAAATTAAATTTTTTGAAGCCTCATATAAATTGTGTCACAATCCAGTCCAATGAATTTGCCACATCTTTTGCAACACTATATTGCATATACTGCAAAAATGGCTAAAGTTTACAGAGTAACTGTACTAAGAAAACTTTTAATCTGTCATAGAGACGTATCAGAAGTTTTGATCGGTGGGGGAGGGGTGCTGAGACTCCCACCATTGCTGAAAAGAAGGGGCAGAATCCCTCAGCCGAGTGCTCTGTAACTTCTGCTGTGATTGGCTCCTCATTAGTCTTAGGACAGGCTCATAAACATTCTATGTGAGCCGTCCTCAGCCTAACAAAAAGCACTGAGTAATTCTGCCACTTCACTTCAGCAACGGTGGTGGTGGTGTTAGCACCCGGGCCATGCATCACTATTACAACTACTGAACAAAAAAAATCATATAAGTAAATATATATATATTATCCCTGTAAATTTAAAATCTGTAAAAACTGTAATATTTTTGGCTCTGTAAACTGCATATAAAACCTGGGAATAGGAAGATTTCTTATCTTTTGCTCATTTATTACAATTGTCCCTGTAGTATAAAATAAAGTAAAGCTGGAAATGCTGACAAAAACAAGACAAAAAGTTAGTGCCAGAGTTAGTGCAGATGTAAAAGGGTTAATTATAGTTGCTAAATTTACTTAAGAAATGTTCTCTATGTACAAAGAAATAATTCATCGTATAACCATGTGCAGATCTCTATACTGTTTATGTCCATAATATCCATTTATGTAAAACATCAAAAAACTTGCTGGCAAGAGGTCGGGATGGGGATTCATTAACCTACTTACTCAAAGAACCCATTGTGCGTCCTGCGTTCTGAACACTATTGCATTTCACCATATGGTCATTGTCACATGGTTAGGACGTGTGGAGTGTGCTTTGAGTATATTAAGTGAAAAAATTGAAATTGTTCCATTGTATTATTAATAGCGCTGATCAGATGTGGAGTCGAAAATTCTAATTGCATAGTAATATATGATAAATGTTGAACTAACTCTAAGTGGGTATTGTACGAATACACAGGTAAACTCAAATAGTAAGCAACATAACACACTACACAAAGAATATATTAATCTCAATATATGATTTACTATCACATGCACAACACTGGTGAAACAATAGAAGAAAAATGAATAAATAAAGTTAAAAGAACATACATCGTGTTACACTATTAACTGTATGCTGCATTGATTTTAAGTTTGATATAAATGTGTTATCTACAAATATTTCACAATGCAATGACAGATGGTGGCTTTGAATAAAGATATATAGCAACTGTATTGACCCTTTGGCAAAATAGTGAACCCCTTGCCTTTTTTTGGAAAGAAGAGGAACAAAACAGAGCTGAGAAACAGGCTAATAATAGTGCCATATAGCCCTCAAATAAAAATGGTACCTCTGCTTAGAACAGAGGGGAGAGAGCTTGGCTGTTTTCATATCTTATATAGGCTGAAATTGAGAGTGACCATCATTATCCTATGGATATGCCATAAATAATGCCCTACTGCATAGGCTAACTTTGATAAGGGTGATGTGGGCAGGGTGGTGGAGCCCAAGAGGACTTGCTCCTTTTGTGATACACTGACAAAGTGAAGTACCAGATACATTCTGCCTTTGAAATCTGCTCAAGCCATGGGCAAGTCTTAAAATGAAAAATCAGCCTTTGCCCAGATTCCACATGTTCTACAAACCCCCCAAGTTTCAATTACCTTAGGATCATGTGCAACTTGGTGGGCGGTTATAAACCTATACCAACAGCTCTTCTCAATATACAAAACCCCTTATCATGCATCTAGTAGTTTAAAAAAAATATTCAGCTTGCTTTTATTTTAAAATAAGTTTTTTTTTATTTTGTATTCAGTACAGTTTTATAAAGCAGCAAAATTTACAATACTATATGTGGTCCAATACACATGGCAGCAGGTCTAGAAAGGTCTTACAATGAATGGGTCATGTTGCTTCCGGCTAGTGCAGCTGGCAGATGACAGCAAGCAGACATTGGTCAGTAGCCAACCAATTTGCATAAAAATTACCTCTTCGGCTACAGCAGTATGCGCTGTCATACCGACCTAGTTCTCTAGAGAGCATGAATACCCATATGATAGCGAACATTTTACTTCAATCTCATTCTGATAGATATGGTAATTGGAATAATATTTTGGAATCTGTAATTTTATTTGATCCATTTCGATTTGTTTTATGGTTCAATAAACAAGTTATTTTTTTTGTACCGTTTGTCTTTTTTTCATGTATTAAGTAGGAGTTAATTTTAATATCGAGATTATGAACGTCAAAAGAAAAACATCGAGTCATTTCCACATCACTTATAACCCCAGCCCCCCCCCCCCCCCTCTAGAAGCATGTGTCTAGTAGCAGGTCACCACTGTGTTGCTATACAATGGCCCAAGCTCGGATCCTTCAGGGCCAAATAATTATTTGCCACGAAATTTTACAGTTTTCTGAAGTTGACTTTAATTTTCTTTTCTCTTACTTTTCTTGGTTTCTGAAAACAAAATATTTTCTGACTATAATACTAACTTTCTAATCTTAAAGGGTTTGTCTCATCACAGACAGCCCCTTAGGCCTCTATGACACGGCAGTATTTTGGTCAGTATTTTGCATCAGTAACTGGAAGCTAAAACTGGGAGTGAAGCCTACACAGAGAAAATGTATAATGGGAAGATTTGTACCTCTTCCGTGTGTGGACTTGTGTGTGGACTTGTGTGTGGACTTGCTTCCAAATACTGATGAAAATTACTGATAAAAATATGACTATGTGAGAGAGGGCATAAAGTGTAGCTAAACGTTTGACAAACTTCTGACATATCATAGTGACATGTCAGAAGTTTGGATTGGTGGGGGTCCGAGCACTGAGACCCCCACCAATCGCTAGAACAAAGCAGCTTAAGTGCTCGTGTGAGCGCTCAGCCGCTTCGTGTCTGTTCGGCTTTTTCCCGAAAGCCGATGTATCGGAGTACGAGCTTATAGACTTTCTATTGAGTCCGTACACCGATACATTTATTTATTTCCGGAAAAAGCCGAACAGACACGAAGCGGCTGAGCGCTCACACGAGTGCTTCAGCGATTGGTGGGGGCCTCAGTGCTCGGACCCCCCACCAATCCAAACTTCTGACATGTCACTATGACATGTCAGAAGTATGTCAAACGTTTAGCTACTCCTTAATCTCAGAGCCACTGTAGTGATCAGCTGATCATTGCAGGTCTGGCTCACAAGACCCCCAAGCAAACAGCTGATTTTGCAAGGGGAAGATTCAACCAGCAATGCATATAGTAGTATTACATGGTGGCCATTCAGATAAATGAGAGGCTCTGCTTTCTGCTAGAGGTCCCCACTATGACATCCATATAACCTAATAGGACATATGGACAGAGGTTGTCCAAGTTCTATTTTGTTTTTGCACATGAATGATTCCTTTCAGTGTAACAACTCACAGTGAAGGACCAGAGTGCCACCATCTCATAGCTATAATACATTCGATGTTAAATTTATCAGACTAGCAGTCTTTATGCCATCTGAAGTTGACCTTCTTTTGATCATTCTGAAAACTTATCTGTTGTGGTCCTTCGTACTCCTGCAATTCGGAGTAAATCCTATAGACGACTTTAAAGTCTGAACATTTTTATTAATTGCATTACAGTTGTAGTAATTTTACTCTTCACAGCTTGAAGGCTTTTTAAAAAATAAATAAAATATAAAACAATAAAAAAAATAAAGCAACTTTGCAAATGTTTTTATTAAAAACATACTACCTTTTTGCTGATTCAACTCCTATGCAGACCTTTGTGCACATACTGGGGGCAACCATGGTGCCTGAGATGCTGTGACAGCAGAAGCATAGATTTGCTTTACAGCAGATCCCTGGACATATGTGGGTGAGTGTTGCGAACATGCCTTGTCTCATGTATAGTAGTTACTGTGAAGAGAGTAGAGGCTGAACTGCCCCATCATTTATTGTCATTGAAGTGATTCTATGTTATCTGGCTCCAGCTATATATTAGAGGTGTTACCTTATAGTATAATCTTGCCTGTGATGATAATGATATGACAGTTGACCCTGCCCCTAGTGTACACAGCATAAGTTGATAAGTGATCTTTACAGAACAAGAAGTGTCAGCCTATTGGGAGGGCTCAGTGGCCAGTACTGCAAATTTCTGGATTCTGTTTAATGGGGGCTCCGGAACTTATATATTGATGGCCCATCCTTAGGATAGGTCATCAATATCAGACCGATGGGGATCCAATGCCTGGCACCCCACCAATTAACTGCAGTCCCAGGCACAGTCGTTACAGATGTGTACGACTCTGTGCCTGGTAAAAATTGCAGAGGCCACAGCCCTTTCAGTCAGCTGATCGATGGGGGTCCCAGGAGTCGGACCCCCGCTGATCTGATATTCATGACCTATCCTAAGGATAGGCCATCAGTATAAAAGTCCTGGAGAACCCCATTAAAATAGATAGAGATATGGAAAATTGGAAAAAAAAAACAATCTTTTATTATTGTTTCAAAATGTAACTTGATTTAAAGAATATGCAATTTTTTTTTAGGATAGATTCTCTTTAACACCTTAACAACCGCCCATCATCTTTTGATGGCAGGCGGTGCATGTCCTTAGCCTACAGCGACGTCTTTCGGCGTCGCTGTAGAAGAGGCTGATGAGTGCTCTTGTGATCACTCATCCTCTAAGCAGGAGCTGTAACTAACAGCTCCTGATCTTAGAGAAGCCTGCTGAATACACCTGGGGTCGGAAAACATTCGGACCCCAGTTGTTTAACCCTTTGATCGCTGCGGTCCGTGACAGCGGCAAGATCAAAGGGAACTCCCCGCTTTGATCTCGTCATCGGAAACCTGGTGACGTGATCAAACACTGGGGAGTCCCTCTGCAGTCAGCCCTGGGGACCTACAAAGGACCCCAGTGCAGTCTGTTCAGTTTGCCTGCTGTTAGGGCACACTATGTGCTGCCATAACAGCAGCCTGTGTCATAGTGACACAGTATGATGTATTAGCATACAGGAGTATGCTAATACATTACAAGTGAAAAATAAAGTTATAAACAAAGTTATTCCTTAATGTGATTAATAAAAAGTAACAAAAGAAAATAATTAAAAAAAAGTCTAAAAAAAGGTCATTATTTTGCATAAAATATATTTTATTGCCCCTACACTAAATAAATACGAAAAACCTACACATTAGTTATCTAAACGACCGTAATAACCTGAAGAATTAATCTAACGGGTTATTTAGCACGAAACATGAACAGGATAAAAAAATAAACAAGAAAAACGATGCAGAGAATTGCTTTTTCTTATATTCATGCAGTAAAAATAATTTTTTTACCTCCAAACTAGCCACATTTATCTTGACTTTGATAACTTGCTACAGCATGATATCACACAACAAAAGACATTGAAAAGCCATCCCTGCCACTGTGTATTTAATGCGCTAATTGTCAAGATAAAGATGGCTACATCGGTATGGTGTCAAAATGGTGCATAGTTGGTATGTAGCTGAGTCCTTACTATTTTCTGAAGGATCCATTCAACTCATGATGGTGTTGCTTAAAAAGAATGTTAATAAGAATGCACACATAACGCAAAACATCTGGTCTCCACTCCATCGTATATTGTATATAAACATATTTCAATCCTACTGTTTGGATAGATAATGTTCACCATCAATAAAGTTAGCTGCTGAAGACACCTCTCATTCAACATTACATCAAATGAACTGGAACTCATATTCAGAGAAGAAAACCAGATCATCCATTGATAAAATAAATAGTGATACACATAGGCAACTTGACCTTAAATCAACTATTTAAGAGAAAATAAATCCCACTGGTCTGGATACAGAAAACACCAAAAAGCACCAGAAGAATGAAAAGAATGTACCAAGAACTACTGAACAATGGGTCTGGAGGTGCTGGAGATGATTGTGGAGTAGATGTGATCTCACTAATATCATTCTCCAGCATTTTTAATAAACTGTATGTCAAAAATGTTCAATAGTCTGGATGAAATCAGTATGAAATAATTGAATTGCGCAATAATTGCAATTTATTTTTTTTTCAGAACCTGACAATTCTTAAAGGGGTTGTCCAGTCCCTAAAAATTGATGGCCTATCTTCAGGAGCACCCCCTTCAAAACAGCTGATCAGCCAGTTTCCCAGGAGTTGGACCCTGACTCATCAGCTATTGATGGCCTCCTGAGGATAGGCCATTAATTTTTAGGGACTGGACAACCCCTTTAAATATGTACTGTGCTAGATAGCCACTCCTCGTCTCTGTGCCCCAGCTGCAGAAAAAACCCCAACATAATGTACATACCTCAGATGCAGCAGACATTCTTTTTTATATGGATGAGGTGTTCTAGGTCTCATGCACACTGTATGCAGTGACAGACTTGGATTCCTTGGGCCCACCTCCATCTCTACAGTACATGTACACGTTCACTTTTAATTGCGTTGTAATCTTAGTTGTTGTCATTGCACACACAGGACATTTCATTAATAAGATTTCATCAGTTAAATCTTAAATATTACTGAATCACCTCATAAGAAATAGACCTTAGTGGCAAATGATTGGGTCCAAAGTCACCTCCAAATGGGGTTGTCTTCTGTTGGATCATTGGGTCCCATTATTGTGTCAGAGTCAGGGCCCACAGGGGGGATCAGCTGGTACCCTTGTGGACCAGACTGACCCTACCTGTTTGGCAGTGCACAAAAGCCGCATGGCTCCCTAATATGCAGCCGCACGGGCTCTGTGTGCTGCCATACAAGGTCCATCGGTAGCCGTATGTATGGTTATATATTCCCCTAAAAGTATACCTGCATATGTTAGTAGTCAGATGGAGCATGCCATAAAACAGAGCCTTAATATTTCTGTGTATATGAGACCTAACTCTTCAAAAAGAAGTTCTGAAGCAGTTGGAGTGTGTATTATAAGGAATAATTAATCCCCACTATAAATTTTAAAGAATATTAGAAGACACCTTAGAGTTCCATGATGTATATACTAGTCAGTGGCGTAACTACCGCTGTAGCAGCCGTAGCAGCGTCTACGGGGCCCGCAGCATGAGGGGGCCCGTGCCGCCCGCCAGCACGGGCAACCCCATGGCCAGAGGCTCCGCTAGCAGCCGCTATGACTGCTAAAGTGCGACGCCACTGAAGGGTTTGTTCCTACAAAAGACATTCATCCCCTATCCACAGTATAGGGGATACATGTGGCATCGCTGGGACGCCCAGCGATAAGGAGAACGGGGGACCAAAAGTCCCCCGAAGTTCTCCATGACAAGCCTCGAACTTCCGGGGTCTGTCGGCAGCTCCATAGAAATGAATTGTGCACCGGTCGCGCTTGTGCGCATGCGTGACAAGTGCTCCTTTAATTTTTATTGAACTGCGCAGACCCGGAAGTCCGATATTTCTCATGGAGAACTTCAGGGAACTTTCCCCCGTTCTCCTTATCGCTGCCAGTGATCACACATGTATCACACATGTATCCCCTATCTCTTTTGTAGGAGAAACTATAGGCCGTTTTTTTTGGGTGGCGGGTTGGGGGCAGTATGGCATTATCTACAGGGGGGCTGTATGGCGTTATCTAGAGGGGGGCTGTATGGCGTTATCTACAGGGGGGCTGTATGGCATTATCTACATGGGGTTTGGGGCTGTATGGCGTTTTCTACAGGGGGAGGGCTGTATGGCATTATCTACAGGGGGGCTTTATGGCATTATCTACAGGGGGAGGACTGAATGGCGTCATCTACGGGGGGGCTGTATGGCGTTATCTACAGGGGAGCTATATGGTGTTATCTACAGGGGGGCTGTATGGCGTTATCTACAGGGGCGGTTTGGGGCAGTATGGCGTTATCTACAGGGGGAGGGCTGTATGGCGTTATCTACAGGGGGGCTGTATGGCATTCTCTACAGGGGAGGACTCTATGGCATTATCTACAGGGGGCTGTATAGCATTATCTACAGCGGGGGCTGTATGACGTTATCTACAGGGGGGCTGTATAGCGTTATCTACGGGGGCAGTATGGCGTTATCTACAGGGTGCTGTATGGTGCTATCTATAGGGGGGTGCTGTGTGGCGGAATCTATAGGGAGGCACTATCTACAAGGGGGGTTGTGTGATACCCAGGGGAGGGGGGGCCCCAGTCAAAAGTTTGTTATGAGGCCCAATCTTTCCTAGTTATGCCCCTGATACTAGTCCTTCTCAATGAATTAGAATATCATCAAAAAGTTAATTTATTTCAGTAATTCAATTCAAAAAGTGAAACTCATATATTATATAGATTCATTACACACCGAGTGATCTATTTCCAGCATTTTTTTCTTTTAATGTTGAAGATTATGGCTAACAGTTAATGAAAACCCAAAATTTCTCTTAGTAAATTAGAATATTAAATAAGCCCAATTTCAAAAATGATTTTTAATACTGAAATGTAGGCCTATTGAAAAGTATGTACAGTATATGCACTCAATACTTAGTCGGAGCTTCTTTTGCATGAATTACTGCATCAATGCAGCGTGGCATTATTGTGTCAGAGTCAGGGCCCACAGGGGGGATCAGCTGGTACCCTTGTGGACCAGACTGACCCTACCTGTTTGGCAGTGCACAAAAGCCGCATGGCTCCCTAATATGCAGCCGCACGGGCTCTGTGTGCTGCCATACAAGGTCCATCGGTAGCCGTATGTATGGTTATATATTCCCCTAAAAGTATACCTGCATATGTTAGTAGTCAGATGGAGCATGCCATAAAACAGAGCCTTAATATTTCTGTGTATATGAGACCTAACTCTTCAAAATGAAGTTCTGAAGCAGTTGGAGTGTGTATTATAAGGAATAATTAATCCCCACTATAAATTATAAAGAATATTAGAAGACACCTTAGAGTTCCATGATGTATATACTAGTCAGTGGCGTAACTACCGCTGTAGCAGCCGTAGCAGCGTCTACGGGGCCCGCAGCATGAGGGGGCCCGTGCCGCCCGCCAGCACGGGCAACCCCATGGCCAGAGGCTCCGCTAGCAGCCGCTATGACTGCTAAAGTGCGACGCCACTGAAGGGGTTGTTCCTACAAAAGACATTCATCCCCTATCCACAGTATAGGGGATACATGTGGCATCGCTGGGACGCCCAGCGATAAGGAGAACGGGGGACCAAAAGTCCCCCGAAGTTCTCCATGACAAACCTCGAACTTCCGGGGTCTGTCGGTAGCTCCATAGAAATGAATTGTGCACCGGTCACGCTTGTGCGCATGCGTGACAAGTGCTCCTTTAATTTTTATTGAACTGCGCAGACCCGGAAGTCCGAGATTTCTCATGGAGAACTTCAGGGAACTTTCCCCCGTTCTCCTTATCGCTGCCAGTGATCACACATGTATCACACATGTATCCCCTATCTCTTTTGTAGGAGAAACTATAGGCCGTTTTTTTTGGGTGGCGGGTTGGGGGCAGTATGGCATTATCTACAGGGGGGCTGTATGGCGTTATCTAGAGGGGGGCTGTATGGCGTTATCTACAGGGGGGCTGTATGGCATTATCTACATGGGGTTTGGGGCTGTATGGCGTTTTCTACAGGGGGAGGGCTGTATGGCATTATCTACAGGGGGGCTTTATGGCATTATCTACAGGGGGAGGACTGTATGGCGTCATCTACGGGGGGGGCTGTATGGCGTTATCTACAGGGGAGCTATATGGTGTTATCTACAGGGGGGCTGTATGGCGTTATCTACAGGGGCGGTTTGGGGCAGTATGGCGTTATCTACAGGGGGAGGGCTGTATGGCGTTATCTACAGGGGGGCTGTATGGCATTCTCTACAGGGGAGGACTGTATGGCATTATCTACAGGGGGCTGTATAGCATTATCTACAGCGGGGGCTGTATGACGTTATCTACAGGGGGGCTGTATAGCGTTATCTACGGGGGCAGTATGGCGTTATCTACAAGGGGGCAGTATGGTGTTATCTACAGTGGGGCTGTATGGCGTTATCTACAGGGGGCTGTATGGCGTTATCTACAGGGGGCTGTATGGGGTTATCTACAGGGGGAGGGCTGTATGGCGTTATCTACAGGGGCGATGTATGGTGTTATCTACAGGGGGCTGTATGGTGTTATCTACAGGGGGCTGTATGGCGTTATCTACAGGGGGAGGGCTGTATGATGTTATTAACAGGGGGGCTGTATGGCGTTATCTACAGGGGGAGGGCTGTATGGGATTATCTACAGGGGGCAGTATGGCGTTATCTACAGGGGGGCTGTATGGCGTTATCTACAGGGGGCTGAATGGCGTTATCTACAGGGGAGGGTTGTATGGCATTATCTACAGGGTGCTGTATGGTGCTATCTATAGGGGGGTGCTGTGTGGCGGAATCTATAGGGAGGCACTATCTACAAGGGGGGTTGTGTGATACCCAGGGGAGGGGGGGCCCCAGTCAAAAGTTTGTTATGAGGCCCAATCTTTCCTAGTTATGCCCCTGATACTAGTCCTTCTCAATGAATTAGAATATCATCAAAAAGTTAATTTATTTCAGTAATTCAATTCAAAAAGTGAAACTCATATATTATATAGATTCATTACACACCGAGTGATGTATTTCCAGCATTATTTTCTTTTAATGTTGAAGATTATGGCTAACAGTTAATGAAAACCCAAAATTTCTCTTAGTAAATTAGAATATTTAATAAGCCCAATTTCAAAAATGATTTTTAATACTGAAATGTAGGCCTATTGAAAAGTATGTACAGTATATGCCCTCAATACTTAGTCGGAGCTTCTTTTGCATGAATTACTGCATCAATGCAGCGTGGCATGGAGGCGATCAGCCTGTCGCACTGCTGAGGTGTTATGGAAGCCCAGGTTGCTTTGATAGCGGCCTTCAGCTCGACTGCATTGTTGAGTCTTGTGACTCTCATCTTCCTCTTGACAATACCCCATAGATTCTCTATGAGGTTAAGGTCAGGCGAGTTTGCTGGCCAATCAAGCACAGTGATACTGTGGTTATTAAACCAGGTATTGGTACTTTTAGCAGTGTGGACAGGTGCCAAGTCCTGGCTGGAACATGAAATCAGCATCTCCATAAAGCTTGTCAGCAGAGGGAAGCATGAAGTCCCCTAAAATTTCCTGGTAGATGGCTGCGTTGACTCTGGACTTGATATAACACAGTGGACCAACACCAGCAGATGATCTGGCTCCCCAAACCATCACTGACTATGGAAACTTCACACTGGACCTCAAGCAACTTGGATTAAGTGCCTCTCCACTCTTACTCTAGATTCTGGGACCTTGATTTCCAAATGAAATGCAAAATTTACTTTCATCTGAAAACAGGACTTTGGACCACTGAGCAACAGACCAGTCCTTTTTCTCCTTAGCCCAGTTAAGACGCTTCTGACGTTGTCTCAAGGAATGCGACTGTTGTAGCCCATGTCCTGGATACGTATGTGTGTGGCGGCTCTTGAAGCACTGACTCCAGCTGCAGTCCACTCCTTGTGAATCCACCACAGATTCTTGAATGGCCTTTTCTTGACAATCCTTTCAAGGCTGCGGTTATACTTGTTGCTTGTGCACCTTTTTCTGCCAGACTTTTTCCTTCCTCTAAACTATCCATTAATATGCTTGGATACAGCACTCTGTGAACAGCCAGCTTCTTTAGCAATGTCCTTTTGTGGCTTACACTCCTTGTGAAGAGTGTCAATGACGGTCTTCTGGACAACTGCCAAGTCAGCAGTCTTTCCCATGATTGTGTAGCCTACTGAACCAGACTGTTGGACCATTTAAAGGCTTAGGAAACCTTTGCAGGTGTTTTGTGTTGATTCGCTGTTTAGAGTGTGACACCATGAGGCTACAATCTTGAACTTTTACCCAATATTCACATTTTCTGAGAGACTATATTTTGGGTTTTCATTAACTGTTAGCCATAATCTTCAACATTAAAAGAAAAAAATGCTGGAAAGAGATCACTCGGTGTGTAATGAATCTCTATAATATATGGTTTCACTTTTTTAATTGAATTACTGAAATAAATTAACTTTTTGATGATATGCTAATTCATTGAGAAGGACGAGTATGTTTTACTTGAGTAAGAACTTAGTACATGTAAGAATCAACCAACCTTCTTAAAATTATGTTAAATTACTATAACTTACTGTGCCACCATCGAAATAACACTTTAGAAAGGAGTACTAGCTAGTTCTTGTCCAGGGAATGAGGGAAATAAAACCTAAATTGCTAGTAAAAGATAAAAGCTACTAAATATCATCCACTCATCATCTTGTGGAGAGTTTAAAGTTCATCGGTGTATTTCCTTTTAATCATACATCTATTTTCCTTCTAGACCATGAATTTGCTTTCTTTGGCTAGCCAAAAACCCAGGTACTATGAATAGACGTGTTTGAAGTAGGTTTCTGGGTGGGAAAAACAAGCAGGAAATTCCAGTGGGATAAATCAGTGGTCCTCTTTGTGGGCAGCCATGCCTGTTTCCAGTTCTGCAATGTAAAGAAAAGAAAACATATCTAATAAAGTGAATGAAAAGTTTTTTTCTTTGTGTCTTTTACGATTACCCGGGTGCGGTATAGATGCTGCTAAATGAACACAGTTAAAAAAAACATGGATGTGTGTATGTTTAAGAATCCATTTTTTTGTGGCATTAACATTTTCAATATGTTTTATAAGAAGCTCACAATATATTATAATAAACTTTATTTATATAGCTTCAATATATTCCATAGTGCTTTACAATTTACATAGTGTGTGCGTGCGTGTGTGTGTGTGTGTGTGTGTGTGTGTGTGTGTGCGCGTTTGTGTGTGTGTGTGTAAATATATATATATATATATATATATATTTATTTATTTATATAGAGATATATACATGATAGATAGATGATAGATAGATAGATAGATAGATAGATAGATAGATAGATAGATAGATAGATAGATTAGATACCATTAAATTAATCAGAAATACACTCTATACATTGTTAATGTGCTAAATGACTATTCTAGATGCAAACGTCTGATTTTTAATGCAATATCTACATAGGTGTATAGAGGCCCATTTCCAGCAACCATCACTCCAGTGTTCTAATGGTACATTGTGTTTGCTAACCATGTTAGAAGGCTAATGGATGATTAGAAAACACTTGAAAACCCTTGTGCAATTATGTTAGCACCGCTGTAAACACTTTTGCTGTTTAGAGGAGCTATAAAACTGACCTTCCATTGAGCTAGTTGAGAATCTGGAGCATTACATTTGTGGGTTCGATTAAACTCTCAAAATGGCTAGAAAAAGAGAGCTTTCATGTTAAACTCCGCAGTCTATTCTTGTTCTTATAAATGAAGGCTATTCCATGCGAGAAATTGCCAAGAAACTGAAGATTTCCTACAACGGTGTGTACTATTCCCTTCAAAGGACAGCACACACAGGCTCTAACCAGAGTAGAAAGAGAAGTGGGAGGCCCCGCTGCACAACTGAGCAACAAGACAAGTACATTAGAGTCTCTAGTTTGAGAAATAGACGCCTCACAGGTCCTCAACTGGCAGCTTCATTAAATAGTACCCGCAAAACGCCAGTGTCAACGTCTACAGTGAAGAGGCGACTCCGGGATGCTGGTCTTCAGGGCAGAGTGGCAAAGAAAAAGCCATATCTGAGACTGGCTAATAAAAGGAAAAGATTAATATGGGCAAAAGCACACAGACACTGGACAGAGGAAGATTGGAAAAAAAGTGTTATGGACAGACGAATCGAAGTTTGAGGTGTTTGGATCACACAGAAGAACATTTGTGAGACGCAGAACAACTGAAAAGATGCTGGAAGAGTGCCTGACGCCATCTGTCAAGCATGGTGGAGGTAATGTGATGGTCTGGGTTTGCTTTGGTGCTGGTAAAGTGGGAGATTTGTACAAGGTAAAAGGGATTTTGAATAAGGAAGGCTATCACTCCATTTTGCAACGCCATGCCATACCCTGTGGACAGCGCTTGATTGGAGCCAATTTCATCCTACAACAGGACAATGATCCAAAGCACACCTCCAAATTATGCAAGAACTATTTAGGGAAGAAGCAGGCAGCTGGTATTCTATCTGTAATGGAGTGGCCTGCGCAGTCACCAGATCTCAACCCCATAAAGCTGTTGTGGGAGTAGTTTGACAGTATGGTACGCAAGAAGTGCCCATCAAGCCAATCCAACTTGTGGGAGGGCCTTCTGGAAGCATGGGGTGAAATTTCTCCCAATTACCTCAGCAAATTAACAGCTAGAATGCCAAAGGTCTGCAATGCTGGAATTGCTGCAAATGGAGCATTCTTTGACGAAAGCAAAGTTTGAAGGAGAAAATTATTATTTCAAATAAAAATCATTATTTCTAACCTTGTCAATGTCTTGACTATATTTTCTAGTCATTTTGCAACTCATTTGATAAATATAAGTGTGAGTTTTCATGGAAAACACAAAATTGTCTGGGTGACCCCAAACTTTCGAACAGTAGTATATATATATATTGGAGACAGCATATCTATAGCACTATGATCCTGGAGCTATGGATAGGATTACATACAATGGCTCAGCAGATTTTATCACACATGATAAGCTTAGATATAGGGCCCAAGTCGCTGACAATGCAACTCCAGCCTTGGACCCAGGAAATAGTTGCTTTGTTTTTTTATGTGTTACTAATTTTTTTGGTGTGTTTGTGTTCTTTGTCAGGTACGGTTGTTGGGCTACTTTGGATTCAAGGACTACTTAGATGACGGCTTTATTCATTCTCAATAAAATGGTTAACGAGGATTTTGTGATTTTTTTTCTATGTCCTTGTATTTTTTTTAAACTTTATTACTACTGCTTTATTATTGCCCGCTGGCTGATTATCAGCATCCATTACTAAGGCGGGGCTTAATGTTAGCGGGGGGGGGGAAAGGCTAGTACTAACCCCTATTATTACCCTGGTACTCATCGCAACCACGGATACCGGGAAGAGCCGGGTATGATTCAGTACCCGACAATCTGTAGCGAAGGCGAGGTACTAGGGTGGCCGCAGGCTGGTATTATTAGACTGGGAAAGTCCAGAAATCGGGGCCCTTCGCACCCTGGTAATGCTAGCCTGCTGCTGCTATGTTGTATCTGGCTGGTTATGAAAAATGGCGGAACCCATCGTTTTTTTCCATTTATTTTTTTTAAATTAATTAAATGACGTGGGGTCCCCCCCATTTTTCATAACCAGCCAGATACAATATAGCAGCTGCAGGCTAGCATTACCATGGTGGGAAGGCCCACTGTCTTCATGCTTTCCCAGCCTAATAATACCAACTTGCGGCCGCTCCAGTGAACGACCCTCACTGCTGGATTGCACCCGGCTCTTCTCGGTATCCCTGGTGGCGGTGGTGATAATGGTGGTTAGTGTCAGCCTCTGCACCAGCTAGCGCTAAGCACCGCCTTAGTGATGGATGCTGTCAATCAGCCTTTGGCCATTACTAAAGCGGTAGTAATGAAATTTTAAAAAAATACAAACATATAGAAATAATATTTTATTGAAATAAACCCCCACACAACCCTCATTAACCATTTTATTGAAAATAAAAAAGCTGACATCGAAATAGTCCACGAATGTGAAGTAGTCCAACAACCGAACCTGTAAAAAAAGCACAAACATAGAAAAAAAACTTTAGTAAAATATGTGGTAGGCTTAGAGACAGGGCCCATGTGTGATACTGTCTGTTGGACCCTGTATCTAAGCCTACCACAAGGTAGGCTTAGATACAGGTCCAGAAGACAGCAATCTTTTAAGGTAGATCTTATACTCTCCTGCAGAGAGATCCCCGAGAGGAGAGTTTGTAGAGATGTAGCCAGCCCCCTGACAGGAAAGTCTGTAAAGAGAGCAGAATCAGGAGAAAGCTGTGAAGACTGAGACAGTAGTAAAGGACAAGACAGCTACAGGAGAGTGGAGAGAACTGCTGGGACCAGGGGCGTAACTAGGAAAGACTGGACCCATAGCAAACTTTTGACTGGGGCCCCCCTCCCCTGGGTGTCAGACAACCCCCCCCCCCCTTGTAGATCGTGCTTTTTTTACAGCCTCCCCCCTGTAGATAACGCTATACAGCCCCCTGTAGATAACGCCATACAGCCCCCTCTGTAGATAGCGGCATACATCCACCTGTAGATAACGCCATACAGCCCCCCCTGTAGATAACGGCATACAGACGCCCCTGTAGATAACGCCATACAGCCCCCTGAAGATAACGCCATACAACCCACCTTTGTAGATATCTACAGAGGGGGCTGTATGGCGTTATCAACAGTGGGGGCTGTATGGCGTTCTCTACAGTGGGGGCTGTATGCCGTTCTCTACAGTGGGGGCTGTATGGCGTTCTCTACAGTGGGGGCTCTATGGCGTTCTCTACAGTGGGGGCAGTATGGCGTTCTCTACAGTGGGGGCTGTATGGCGTTCTCTACAGTGGAGGCTGTATGGCATTCTCTACAGTGGGGGCTGTATGGCGTTCTCTACAGTGGGGGCTGTATGACGTTCTCTACAGTGGGGGCTGTATGGCGTTCTCTAGAGTGGGGGCTGTATGGCGCTATCTACAGAGGGGGCTGTATGGCGTTCTCTACAGTGGGGACTGTATGGCGTTCCCTACAGTGGGGGCTGTATGGCGTTCTCTACAGTGGGGGCTGTATGGTGCTATCTACAGAGGGGGCTGTATGGTGTTCTCTACGGTGGGGGCTGTATGCCGTTATCTACAGAGGGGGCTGTATGGCACTAACGCCATACAGCCCCCACTGTAGAGAACGCCATACAGCCCCCACTGTAAAGAATGCCATACAGCCCCCTTTGTAGAGAAAGCCATACAGCCCCCCCTGTAGGTAATGCTATACAGCCCCCCTGTAGGTAACGCTATACAGCCCACCCTGTAGGTAACGCTATACAGCCCCCCTGAAGGTAACGCTATACAGCCCCCCCTTCAGGTAACGCTATACATCCCCCCTGTAGGTAACGCTATATAGCCCCCTGTAGGTAACGCTATACAGCCCCCCCTGTAGGTAACGCTATACAGCCCCCCTGTAGGTAACGCTATACAGCCACCCCTGTAGGTAACGCCATGCAGCCCCAACCCCCCAAAAAATCTGACATACAGTGTGTCCTACAAAAGACATGTATCCCCTATCCACAGGATAGGGGAAACATGTGTGAAAGTCCCCCGAAGTTCTCCATGACTAACCTCTGACTTCCGGCGTCTGCGCAGCTCAATAAAAATGAAAGGAGCGCTGGTCACGCATGTGCACAAGCGCGACCGGCGCTCCATTCATTTCTACGGAGCTGCCGACACAGACCCCGGAAGTCCGAGGTTTGTGATGGAGAACTTCAGGGGACTTTCAGTCCCCCGTTCTCCCTACAAATGCCAGCGATCACACATGTATCCCCTATCCTGTGGATAGGGGATACATGTCTTTTGTTTAATGGCAGAGCGGGGAGATACCTCCCTGCTCTGCCGTAGTGTTCAGTGGCGCCGTGCTGTATCAGCCATAGCGGCTGCTAGCGGAGCCTCCGGCCATGGTGGGGGCCCGTACCGGCAGGCTACATGGGTCCCCTCATGCCGCGGGCCCCGTAGCAGCCGCTACGGCTGCTACGGCGGTAGTTACGCCACTGGCCGGGACTGTTCTCACTGGTATATGGCAGGTGGGAGCTGAGGAGATGCCTGTGACTGGGATATGTGGATATTTGTAGTAACTGATAATATGTCACTGTATAACCCACAGATACTCATATCATTTCTGAAGTAAAGTTGTGTAAACTATGCCACCTGTACTCATATTTTGCAATGGATGAGCCACCCTTACAAGGGGTTTACAACACTGACTGTTCAGGGAGGGGAGGGGGGTTGTAGACATGAGATCAGCACCTCTGCCTGCCATTTTGCTTGCGGTTCCCCATATTTTAGTTGGTAGCCAGTCCGCTTCTTATCCTAATAGAACAAGCGGTAAGGATATTATTGAACATGACATAACCTTACAAAAAAAAGGTGACAAAACACAATTTTTCATCAAATAAAGCGAAAAAAAACAATATAAAAAACGTTGTGCACAGTAGTGGTTTTAGAGATTGACAATACAAGTTTATTTGGGAGTTGCTGTGCATGTAGCTCTGTAATATTTAGGTATTACAGGCCCTTAAAAGTCACTATTAATTAGACCAAAAGGTTTCATGCTGTCACAGCACAATGACATTATGTTTCTCACTGGAGAAGTGGATCCTCTAAATAGCAATCGGTTTGGTGATGGCTAGACTATGGTTCAGAGTCTAAGGAATCTCCTCGTTCTTTACCCTTAACCTCCTACAATGAGTTATGGACTTTTGCGGTCCCCAGAATAGTCACCAACTGGCGGCGGGTGCTCTGTCAGAATGTAGCCAGGGGTTGTAAACGGAATAGCAGTCAGGATGCAACAAGACAGGACATGAGACGAATCATAGTCAGTAGATAGGCCAAGAGTCAATACCAGGAGTAGAACCACAGAAAGCAGGCGAATAATCCAAAGGGGCGAGAAAGGAGCGTAATCCAGAAACAAGGCAAAGGACAAGGGTAGGTTAATGAAAAGGTGTCAAGAACCGAGTCAGGAACCACAGGAACAATAATCAACTAAAGGATGTACCATGATCTGTATGCAAGGTGCAGAAGCCGGAGAACCCTTTAAATAGGCTGCCGGGCATGATGTCATCCCTAAGTGCCAGTTGTCTCGGCAGCTTGACACTGGTTTTGGAGCAGGGAAAGAGAGCTGCGGCCTAATCCAGCAAGGATATGGTGTAAGACAGAGGCCGTTGCTAGAGAGTCGGTCTGAGTCGCAGCTGTCCTCAGTGACTCGCTGCAAGAAGCGGGTGAGGTGAGTAACAGACATATTATCCAGCATCACACAATCATAGTAGCCAATCGCTGTCCGCAGCAGAGAAGTATCGCTCTGTGATGACAACAAGAAGGTGTATGGGACCCCAGTGACCGGCTGCACGTAAATGTTGTGAAAAAGATAGTATATTAGAAATTTACAGCCACTTGAACCTGATTTGAAAGAGGTCATAAAACCCCATATTTGATATTATATTATAATATTTTACATTATGTAGTTATTATTTTGTTTTGTTTTACATTTCTATGTAACATCTTTGTGACTTAAAGGGGTTTTCCAGCTTCTGACAACTGATGACCTATCCACCGGATAGGTCATTAGTACATGATCTGTAGGGGTCCGACACCCGGGCCCCGCACAGATCAGCTGGTCCGGTGCCTCCGTGCACCGGACGTACATCCCGGAAGCAGTTAGCTCCGGGCACAGAATAGCGGCCGAGCTGCAGTACTGTAGCTCTTCTCCTATTCAAGTGAATAGGAGCAGACCTGCAGTTCGGCAGCCCGGCCTCTATACTATGTACAGAGCCAACTGCTTCCGAGCTCCGTACACAGCATTATGTGCCACAACATCCAGTGCCCACAAGCCACCGGAGCTACTTATCGGTGTGGGGTCCGGGCGTCGAACCTGCGCCGATGACATACTGATTACCTATTCGGTGGATAGGTCATCAGTTGTCAGAAGGTGAATAACCCCTTTCATTTATATTACATTTTACTTCTTTATTGTATTTGCAGAGTAAATTGCTAAATTTTTACAAACCTAGTAAAATTATTGCTTCTTTTTTAAGAAAAAAATTAATTTGAACAATACCAGCTTTTACTATAATCCTATAATTGTAGAAAGAAATAGATATGTAAGCCTATATCATTTTCCGCAACTGTAACCAGTACTTCAATATTGTGCCATATAATATTTCTCTGTGCACTTTTATTTTGTTCTAATCGATGTTTTATTCTGTACTGAGCTGGTTCTATCAGGGGCGTAGCTAGAGGCTCATGGGCCCCGATGCAAAAATTCTTACTGGGCCCCCCCCCCCGCAAACTTCTCATGGCCGACGGTCCGCTTTCAGCTGCATCGCTGGGTCTCCTAAGTGACCCAACAATGCAGCACTAGCAGCCGGGGGCGTCACTAAGGCTGGGTTCACACACACTATTTACGGACGTAATTCGGGCGTTTTAGCATTGAATTACGTCCGAAAATGCGTCTCAAAGCGTCGGCAAACATCTGTCCATTCATTTGAATGGGTCTTACGATGTTCTGTGCCGACGGTCATTTTTTACGCGTCGCTGTCAAAAGGCGGCGCGTAAAAAAGTGCCTGTCACTTCTTCAGATGTAAATGGAGCTCCATGGAAAACCAGCTTCAGTTACTTCCGTAATGGACGCAGCAAAAGACGCCTGCACATGCCATTACGGCTGAAATTACGGTGCTGTTTTCTCCTGAAACCAGCACAGTAATTTCAGCCGTAACAGACACTGCCGTGTGAACATACCCTCAGGGCTTAAAATGTCCGGGAAATAGCCCCAATACATATGTGTCCGCCCAAAAACATGTGTGTATAGGAGAAAGCATAGCATATCTATAGCACTACGACCCTATAAACTATGGATAGGATTAGATACAGTGGCTGAGCAGACAGTATCACACATGATAGGATTAAATACAGTGGCTCAGAAGGCAGTATCACACATGATAGGATTAGATACATAGCTCAGCAGACAGTATCACACATGATAGGATTAGATACAGTGGCTCAGCAGACAGTATCACACATGATAGGATTAGATACAGTGGCTCAGCAGACAGTATCACACATGATCGGATTAGATATAGGGCCCAGCAGACAGTATCATACATGATTGGATTAGATACACAGCTCAGCAGACTGTATCACACATGATAGGATTAGATACAGGGCCCAGCTCGCTGACATTGCGGCTCCAGCGCTGGACCCAGGATAGGTAAGAATAATAATTTTGCTTCTTTATGTGTTACTGATTATTTTTGTGTGTTTGTGTTTTTTTACAGGTTCGGTTGTTGGACTTCGGATACGAGGACTTCAATGACGGCGTTTTTTTTATTCTCAATAAAATGGTTAATAAGGGTTGTGTTTTTTTATTTCAATAAAATATTTTTTCTATGTGCTTGTATCTTTTTAAACTTTATTATCACCGCCTTAGTAATGGCCGCTGGCTGATTGACAACCTCCATTACTAAGGCGAGGCTTAATGTTAGCCGGTGCAGAGGCTACACTAACCCCCATTATTACCCCGGTACCCACCGCCACCAGGGGTACTGGGAAGAACCGGGTACAAACAAGTACCCGACCATCTGTAGTGACGGGCAGGCACCGGGGTGGCCGCAGGCTGGTAGTATTAGGCTGGGGAAGGCCAAAAACAGTGGCCCTTCCCACCCTTGTAATGCTGCCTGCTGCTGCTGTGTTGTATCTGGCTGGTTATGAAAATTGGGGGGGACCCGACATCGTTCTTTCCAATTATTTTTATTTTTTTTAAATGACGTGGGGTCCCCCCCATTTTCATAACCAGCCAGATACAATAAAGCAGCAGCAGCCTAGCATTACCAGGGTGGGAAGGGCCACTGTTTTTGGCCTTTCCCCTCCTGATAATACCAGCCTGCGGCCACCCCAGTGGCCGACTATCACTACAGATGGTCAGGTACTGGATCGTACCCGGCTCTTCCCAGCACCCCTAGTGGCGGTGGGTACCGGGGTAATAAAGGGGGTTAGTGTTCGCCTCTGCATCGGCTAACACTAAGCCCCGCCTTAGCAATGGATACTGTCAATCAGCCGGCGGCCATTACTAAGGCGGTAGTGATATAGTTTTAAAAAAAAACCACAAAGACATAGAAAAAATATTTTATTGAAATAAAAAAAAAAAACACACAGCCCTCATTAACCATTTTATTAATAAAAAAAAAGCTGTCATCGAAGTAGTCCTGGAATCCGCCGTAGTCCAACGACCGAACCTGTAAGAAGACACACAAAAAACGATTAGTAACACATGTGTCAGGGTATGTGCACACACACTAATTACGTCCGTAATTGACGGACGTATTTCGGCCGCAAGTACCGGACCGAACACAGTGCAGGGAGCCGAAATACGTCCGTCAATTACGGACGTAATTAGTGTCTGTGCACATACCCTAAGGATTAGATACAGGGCCCATGTGTGATACTGTCTGTGGGACCCTGTATCTAAGCCTACCACACTGTAGGCTTAGATACAGGGTCCAGCAGACAGTAATCTTATACAGTATAAGATTACTGTGTGCTGGGGCCCTGTATCTAAACCTACAGTGTGGTAGGCTTAGATACAGGGCCCAGCAGACAGGATCACGCATGGGCCATGTATCTAAGCCTACCATGTGATTGGCTTAGATACAGGGCCCAGCAGACAGGATCACACAATCTGTGATCCTGTCTCATGGGCCCCCTAAGCCTGCTACATCGTAGGCTTCGGGGTTGTGCAGTTCCTAAACATTGATGGCCTATCCTCAGGATAGGCCATCAATAGCTGATGTGTCGCCCGGGACCCGCAAATCAGCTGTTTTGAAGGGGCCGCAGCACTCGTACAGCTGCTTCCCCTTCATTTCACTACTCGCTCACACTGTGAATCGCCGACACCGATTCACAGTGTGACCGGAATGAAGTGACAGGAATGAAGGGGAGCAGCTCTCGTACGAGTGCTGCGGCCCCTTCAAAACAGCTGATTGGCGGGTCACGGGAGACGGACCCCGCCAGTCAGGGCTAACTTTACCTTCCTCTTCAGCCGCGGCGGGAGTTCTGTAGTCTCGATGCTGTGCGCAAGCGGCATAGCGCTGTGACGTCATGCGCTGCGCACAGCGCTTGACGTCAGGACCTCCGCTGCGATCCGGAACCAGGAAGGTAAGTAAAGTATGTTACTATAGTAACAGGGGCCCGCGGCCCGAGTTACTATAGTAACTTTTTATTGATGTGGTGCGGGGGGCCGTGGGCCCCCCTGGCTTCGGGGCCCGGTCGCAATTGCGACCGCTGCGACCCCTATAGCTACGCCAGTGGGTTCTATCATTTACTTATAGGGTTTGGACAGCAAGGCAACAAATGGGCTATGCTGAGCGTTTCAGCTGCTGCCGTACTACATGTCTGATCATGTAGGCACAGCCAGATGGTGTCTATTTTATCAATACAGCTGTTGACAGATATATTATACTGAGAACTCTCGCCAGTAGATGTAGACAGTTGGCATTGTATTGCAGGGCAATGCTATGAGTGAATAAACAGGAATTCACAGGCAGATGGAGAGTTTGCTCTGAGCCTGACAGCGAAATCACCAATACTTAGGAGGAACTACTTGCCCCACACGAAATACCATGGATTACTCTGTTCCTTTCATCTTTTAACATATTATTTCCTAAATATTCCTTTCTGGCCAACACATTACCAGAGCAAAGGTTTCCTTTCACACTGCAATCATCAGGAAAATCGAATTGATGTCGTGTACGTCAAATAACATGAATTAGGTTGATAACAACGCAGTATCCCCTGGTGAACCTACACTCATAGTGTATATTAGTGAACAGAATACATAGAAATATGTGATATATTGTTGTAAGATACATTTATTATTTGTATTACTTCCCTTATAAAGGGAATTACAAACATTAACATTTGTAGAGTATCCTTAGGTCTGACAAGTGAGCGCCCCATTGGTGGGATTACAGGAGTCCAGTGACCTTCGTGTCAAGCAAAACAGTTGACGGTGGATGAGAAAGAGAGGATAAGAAGGGGAGAGTAGGTAGAGCTACTGTGGAGAGACTATGCACACTGCTCTCTTTATTAAAGTCTATGCGAGTTACAAAAACCAAGTTACAGAGCCACTGCGCTTGTCTGTTTCCGTAATTCCCATTAACTTTATTCAAGAAAGCAGCACGCAAGCTCGGCCTGCTCTCTCATTCTTATCTTTCCTTTCTAGGCCTCAGTTTATCAATTTGCTTAATGCAACGAGGAGTCACAGGGTCCCATATCCTTGAGATATGCTATAAATGTAAATGGTCGGAATACAGTAGTATAGGAGATCAAATTCCCCATTACCCACGTAAATAGTAAATTATTTTTTTGCAATTTTCAGACATAATGGGGAAGATTTATCAACCTTGACATAAGGTGCATGACCTTCCAAAAAAACAGGTAAATTGTGCCAATTTTATCTTTATGGCACATGTAGCATAATATATTTCGCTAAACTTACTAGGCATGTTAAACACATTTCTATTTTTACACCACCTCATGGCTGATGTACATAATCACCAATATTTTGTGCCAAGAAATTGTGCAAATCTTTAATAATTTTGGCTCATGTTATGGCTCCTCTAAGCCACACCTTCTTCTTTTTAAACTTTTGCGGTAAACTAAAAAGTATTAAAAACACATAATACAGTTGGTGCTCATTATATACTCAATGTATAATACTTAGACTGCACAATGCTACTTTGGGTGCTGTATAGACAGAAGAATTTTCCCCTAGAAGAATTGTTCCATACATAAAGCATCGTGTTCATAAGGAATCTAATATAAAAAAAACCTTTATATGGATTCGTATGAAATCTGAGGCACACAGAGGCACAGTAAAAGGCACAATACACCTCTTTGGGTGGCCTATTACAGCACTTTATAAAATAGAGCCATTATAGCAGCTCCTATATGAATGTGTAGAACTTTTGTTTCACCCCTTCCCTTTTTCCCATCCATTGGTTGAAATTGATGGACATGTGTCTTTCTTCAACCGTACTATGTAACTATGTAACTATACGGCCATGTGCATGAGGCCTAACAGTGAAATCATCATAATGGCTTGACTTTTATGCTTAAATAGGGCTAGCTGGGGATAAATGTATGTATATAAAGAAAGGCAAATGAGGAGAATCTGCTAACTGTATGTGAAGCAGAGCTGTGGTTTTCCCCCACAAAGCAATGTTGTAACCCTAACAAGGCAGTCTGTGTGCTTATATCACCATTGACTTCTTGTTTCAGACATAATTATGAAGTGTTGCCCGAGTGACAACTGCTTTAAGTCATTATGATAATGGCTAGTTGGCTGAAGCCCATATTTGTTGGTAACTCTGGATAAGAATTACAGGACTGTTTAAAATGTCACTTATTCCCAGTTATTATGTACATTTATCTGTGAGAGGTTAGCGTACACATATGAACAAGATGGAAAAAAAAAAAGATCACACACTTCTTGCCTCTAAAATCACATTTCTACAAGAGAACTTAATGTCAAAATGCAACTGTAGATATGTATGTGTACAAAGTGCTTGTACTGGATTTTGTGATAAGCTTGTCGAAGCATGCAGGGGTGCCTGCAGTCTAAATGAAAGAGATCAGTGTGTTCCTCTGCTCTCCATTAGGCACAGACATGCTGCATCAATTATTTCTATGAATAGCTGTGTGGATTGTGTTTCAGAAATGCTAATATTACTTAGGCTATGAAATGCTAACTTTGTTTTCATTTTTGTATTGTTAATATTTCTATGTATACTGTATGTGAAAAAGTCAAGTTTCACTAGAATCTACAATGTAGAACGAAACGTAAGAAATGGATCATTCATAGAGGAACTTCTGAGATATAATTTTCTGATGCATCAATTAGTCATTGTCAATGTACCGTTTAACTAAAAAAGGTATTGCAGTTAGACTTGGCGCAAGTTACCCAGTAAGCAACATTCAAGTCTGCAGGGCATAGCCTAAATGACCCTAACTATAGAGAAGTCCTACCCACAGCGGAACTGCCACCCTGATAAGAGCGATCCCACTTTCAGGAACCTTCTAGTAACCCTGAGCGATCCCTGTTAGAAGCTCTAGAATATCAGTATGACCACTAGGCAGCCGCTGACTAGTACTACGAGTAAAATGCTACCTGAAAGGTACAAGGTAAACCAGAAAGCACATGATAAATGCAGCAGAAAAATAACAGCAAAAGGGTAACAAGAAAATATGTAACAAATCCAACAATACAAGTAAAAATGTAAACTAGAAAGCACGTAACAAATCCTGCAGTATAATATCCACTCCACACTAAACCAAGAAGAACATGGGTTCAAACAAAGAGACAGCTGATTGATCCAACGTCTCAGTACTCTAGCAGGCTGATCAGATCGATCAGCTAATCAGCCATCCTGCCTGGAAGCAGGTGAGACCAGGGCCGTCATTAAGGGGGTGAACTGGGCAATTGCTCAGGGCCCCCTGCCAAGTGGCAGCACTATAGCAGCCATAGCGGCTGCTACGGGGGCCCGCGGCATTAGGAAGTTAGGTGGGTACAATTTTTTTTGTTTCTGTGGCTGTGTGTCACCATCTACAAGGGGGGGCTGTGTGGCACTATCTACAAGGGAGCTGTGTGGCATTATATACAAAAGGGTGGATATGGGGCACTATGTACAAGTGGGGCCGTGTGACATTATGTAGAAGGGGGGCCGTGTGGCACTATCTACAGTGAGGGGGCGATGTGGCACTATCTACAAGGGGGGCAGTGTGGCACTATCTACAAGGGGATGTGTGACACTATCTACAAGGGGTGCTTTGTGGCACTATCTACTAAGGAGGGGCTGTGTGGTACTATCTACAAGGGGGAGGAAAGTGGCACTATCTACAGGGGGGCTGTGTGTGGTGCTATCTACAGGGGTGCTGTGTGTGGACTATCTACAGGGGGCACAAAAGGGGCATTATTACTGCAGGGGCACAAAGGGGGCACAGTTACTGATGGGGCACTTTTATTGTGACGAGCACTGAGGGATCATTATTACTATCTGGGGCACTGTGGATTACAAGTTTGATTAGAAGATGGAGTGTAGGTGTGGAGGATGCTGGAAAACCAAGAAACCAACATGTCTGTGTGTTAAATTCTGCACAGCTGAGTCGTGGCTGGAATAAGTCGTCACAGTGGTCTCAGCCGGATGGAGAAAAGAAGGGAAAGTGAACGTCTCTAATCAGAGAAAACATCACCTGTGAGTCACTGGATATAAATGTGCTGTAATCACTTATATTGTCTGTAGAGCTCCTGTGTATAACTGGCACCTACCACTATATGGTCACTCTATGGTGGTAATATTGGTCTTTATATATTAGTTTTTATTCAGTAATAGTATGGGGTATTATTCAGTTATTATGTGGTATGGTGTGGCAGTATTATTCAGTAACAGTATAGGGTATTATTCAGTCATTATGTGGTTATGGTGTGGCAGTATTATTGAGTAACAGTATGGGGGCATTATTCAGTCACTATGTGGTTATGGTGTGGCGGTATTATTCAGTAACAGTATGGGGGTATTATTCAGTCACTATGTGGTGAAGGTGTGGCGGTATTATTTGGACCTTATATTGTGTTATTATTGGTAATATTGGTCTTATAATAGTGAGTTGTGTTCAGTAACAGTATGCAGGTAATATTTAATCTGGAATAGTGGTATGATTTAATAACTGTATATGTCTATACATATTTTTTTTTTTGTGTGAGAGGGGGGAAATATGCTTTGGGGCTTGCAACACTCCTAAAAATGCTAGAAATCAGTGATGCAGTTCTCTGCACACCGCCTTATGAATTGACTACATTATTGATACAATAATTCAGCATTTGGGGCCCCACTTTTAACTTTGCCCAGGGCCACACTTTGTCTAAAACCGGCCCTGGGTGAGACTGTGACAGTCAAAAAGTAATATTTGTGAGGTCAAGGAGCTGGGAACCTATCAACCATAAAAGTTTACAATCTACAGTTATGCTGCAACCACTACACTACCCTATGAGCTGCTTCTACCCTCACTTACTGTCTCCTTCCTCCTTCCCTTGTAGAGTGTGATTCATTAAGCTCATGTTTATTGTACTTGTTTTTTATTATCATCTCATGTTATGTACTTGAACTTTTTTTCATATGTACAGCGCCCTGGAATTAATGACACTTTAAATGAAATAATAATGACACTTTTTAGTTTCCCTATACATCCATTGAATAAAATGGAGAGGTGAGGCCACATGTGCAGTCATCTCCATAATCTCTACCCAGTAGTGAGTAATGGAACCTGTTCCTTCAGTAAATTGGTGGGATTTTCAGCTCCTGGACCCACAGAGACAATCTTCTGATGTATTTGATTAACATTGACATGCCATGAGGCAAGGTGGAAGACTAATGTCTTCTAGGTTAAATACACATGTTAGTGGCGCAACTAGAAGCTGCACCACTGCCATGCCATAGAAACTGAAATGCAGATTTTTGCTTTAATCTGCCTCATGGGCTTGTCTCATATTAACTACTCCTTTTTCATTTGGTTTCAGAATGTGCTTCTGGCCATACATTTCTACTGCAGGGACTGAAATTAAATTTTTATATGTAAGCCTTACAAATGCATTACCAACCATATAATACATGGATGGTATACCAGAAGGAGATGTTTTCTTTGTTAGCAGTTCACTGCACTGCCTTGTGGGGTCCAGTGGCGGACTAAGTAGATCGTAGGTCCTGGGTTGTTCCAAAAATTTGGGCCTCCCTTCTCCACGGCCAACCTTCCACAACGTGTCTATAGTCAACCCCATTTTTCTGTGCTAGCATTAACAACTGGGTGTTACTGTTCCCCTCGAAAATGGACTGTGTCCCTTCATACTGCCAGTCTCCAATAATTGCTGACAGTATCACACAGTGAATAAACAGATTCTCCTAACAAGGGGAATGGTACTACACTAGTTCTGGGCTACACAGAGACTTTTTGTGAAATACTAATTTTTCCTATAACAGACATGTCTGAAGACGTAACAGCTTCTCTATAAATCCAATGACTCACAGGTGACATCATTTCTGATTGTAGACGTTCTCTTTCATTTCCTTTTTCCTCTGGGCCCGGACCGCCAAGGTGACTTCCCCTAAGAACTTCAGAGTTTTTTGCCTGAAGATCTTTGGCCCCTCAATTATGCAGTTATCCCCAGCCTCTGTAGCATCAAAACAAAATTCAGAACACAGACCCCTAAATTGAGACCCCACACAAGACCCTAGAATAAATACAGACCCCATACCTTCTAAACTATTAAAAATATAGTCCCCAGAAATATAGTCTCCATAACAGACACCCTAAATAAATACAGACCTCAGACCAGAACCATAAATACAGATCTTAAACCAGAAGCCCTAAACTAATACAGTACCCAATCCAGATACCATTAAAGTAATAAAGACTTCAGACCAGCCCTCCCAAACTAATAGAGACCCCAGACCAGACCCGTAAACGAATACAGACCCTAGACCCCCTAAATAAATACAAACACCAAACCAGACTCATAAATAAAGACACAGAGACCAGACCCCCTAAACTCATACAGTACCCAGACCAGACCCCTAAATTTAGACCCCAGACCAGACCCTCTAAATACAGACCGCAGACCCCCTAAACGAATACAGACCCCCATACATTAATACAGAACCCATACTAGACCCTGTCAACTAATACAGATGCCAGACCAGACCCCATGGACTTACAAAGCAGCTTACACTCTTCTCTGTGGAGTCTTGCTGTCCTACTCTCTGGCTTCAGGACATGCCCACATGGTCATGTGTACAGGATTTTCAATACTAATAGGCCCTGCACACACATGGTCATGTGACCTTAGGTGTACAGCTCTTTTAATAGTAACAAGCCCTGTAAACAGGGCTGCACCGTCCATGAGGCGAGATGAGCTACTCGCCTCAGGCGGCGGCCTGCTGTCCCTCTGAGGGGGTGGCGGTGCCACTAAAACCACCCACCACCACTCCCTCCTGCACTATAATTGTATCTGCGTCTATAGGACGCAGATACAATTACATGCATAACCAGCGCTGGCAGGGCACGTTCCGTACCCTGCCATTTAACGCCTTTCAATGACGTAAGAGGCTCGATTACGTCATTGCGCCGCTTGCGCCATTGAATGGCAAGGCACCCTGCCAAGCAGCGCCTTTCAATGACGCTCCGTTTGTGTAGTTGAGAGGTACAGAATGGCAGGGCAAAATTTAAAAAATTTTAAAACTCATTTTTACTAGAACTTTGTTAGTAAAGTATTTAATTGTATTTTTCGTCTCATTACATTTCCTGGGATTATAATACTTTTCCAGCTCTATTTGAGAATAATAAAAGAAAACCTACAAAAACCTCAAAAACAGAAGAAACAGGGAGTCCCCACAAACTGTAGAACAACCAAAAAACATAGGGGACATAGCACCCACTATAGTATCTATAAATATATAACTGACACGTATTTATATAAAATATTGTAATCTTTATTAGTACATGATAAATAACAATACGTGATATCAGAAAAGATAACAGTAATAAAAATAAGTCAGATTCCAAAGAAACAGCATCAGAGTGGTATAGATGAAATAATACCAAAGGGTATACAGAAAAAACAACCCATCTAGAAACCAACAATATCAAATCTTGCAAACCCCATGCAATATACAGGACATGTATAGCTGTAAAAGACAGCAGAAATACACAGCCAAAATAGAAAATAGAAGCTATAGGTAAATACCGAGAGTGAATACCCGTAATTAGTATAGCCCTACATAGAGTAATCTAATAGGAGGAAGGTATAACACTACCGAAAATAAACCGTACCTATAGACATGGTGGCAAGAGATGAACGTCAGCCTAGATGTGGCACAGAAAAAGGCACCTCGACGCGCGTTTCGCCAAAGGAACGGCTTCGTCAGGAGGCTGACTAGTTTAAAATTTGAGGGGGTTTTTATAGAAGTAACGGGAGCATAAAGATGTAAGGTTCTCACCTGTGGATAATTCGCAAATCGGCGCTTAGAAATAATGATGATGAGTCACTGCATCGCCGGAAATGCCAAAGTAACTGGCAGGTCGCAGAGACGTCTCGTCAAATTACGTCAGACGCTCGTAACCAGAGTAACGCAGATAAACAAATTAGGCATTCCGGGATACGGCGCTCTCAACACATACATCGCTAAGCGTCTGTGCAACCAACACAGATGAGAAGCATGTCAGCTGTTGTCATAATCCAACCTGCTGGAACATATATAGATCGTGATTTATAGTCAATGCATAAAAATACCTAAACATAATCATTTAACAATCATAAATATATAAATCTTTGGATCTAAATAAATCCAAAGCTATGCATCATAGAGAAATATATATATAAAGAGCATACATCAAAAAAATATATATAGTGTATATACATATATATATAAATAAGTAAATAAATAGCACCAAACAGACGAATATATCTATATGCTGTACACAATAATAATAATAATAATAAATAAACAAAAATAAATAAATTAATAAAACATATACATACACATAAAATGAATACATATATATTCCAAATTTTCTTAATTAATAAAATTAAAACTAAAACAAATCACTAAATAAATATATATATACATACATTCATCACAGGTGCATAATCGATAACAAATAATAAATGATATATATCCAAAAATATACATATAGAGTGAATTAATATATATTCATAAATAAGCCAAAGTCAAATGAATCCACAAACAAATACAATCAATCAAATTGGAAAAAATCTATAAATAAATATAATATACATAAATACATCACCAGTGCAAACATACAAAATTAAGTGACTATATACATACATGTAAAAATCTGAATATATATGTACTCAAGAGCAAATGTGCATAATAAACAAATTATATGGATATAAATATATATACACTCAAAGACAAATATGCATACTAAATAAATTATATAAATATAAATATATATATACTCAAGAACATATGTGCATAATAAATAAAGTTCGCAAAAAAAATATATATATAGAAACAGACAACATACATATATCATACATGCCTAGAAAGAAAATTATATATATATATATATAAATAGGCTGTGACTGTGAAATGAGCCGTGACAATTAATGTAATATAAGTGAAATATATGCACCAAAAAATATATATAATCCTTTATATATAAATATAATAAAAAATATTTCTCTTTTTTCTTATCCCCTTCCTTTCAATATATAGCACAATTTAAGTGCCTAAAAAATGTTGGAACCCCCACATGTGAAAATGAGAAAACAGCATAATAAATACAAGACAATAATAAAATAAAAACAATAATAGTAAGGATAAATAATAATAAATAAAAAATAAATATATAATATATAATATAAAAAAAAAAAAATAAAAAAAAAAAATAAATAAATAAAAATAAAAATAGAAAATAGAAAAATAAAATAAAAATAAATATAAAAGTAAAAATAAAAAATAAAATATAAAAAATAAATAAATATATGCATACTTAATAATATAGTGAAAACATATATATATACAAAAGATGTCTAAGCATAGCAAAAATAACTATATCTCATTACATGCATAATTAAACCTACGTAACAAAAATCAACTAAAAATAATTCTCTGGGTAGATTCGACGATCGTCACACTTTATGGTGGATAGTCTTGACATGAGCCATATGTGTTAAACCCAACGGTATATTTCTTTGCACTGAAAACACAAAAACATAAATTAAGAATAGATTCATAACAGGAAAAGCGGAAAAAACTCCCATCTCTACAAAAAACCCCCTCTAAAAGGTCGGACAATTAAAATTCGCGCATGTTGTAATTTTAAAGAAAAGGCTTGAAGCTTGTGGCCTCATTGAGGCCAAAAGGTGTGGTGGTATTAAGCAGGGTGATCCATTTCATTTCTTTTTTTAATAAGGCATTACGAAGATCACCACCCCTACATCCCAAACTTACCCTATCAATACCCCGAACCTTTAGGCCTCTGGGATCGCAAGAATGATATTGACGAAAATGACGAGGAATTGTTTGTAACTGGTCCAATTCCTTTGCATTGATGGCTGTTTGGATCTTACTTACATGTTCAAGAACTCTTGTTTTTAAAGCTCTGCTAGTCATCCCTATATAAATGAGATTACAGGGGCATGTCGCAAAATAGATCACGGCTTCGGTTTTGCAGCTGATATTGAATACTATTTTATAGTTCCTATCCTTTCTTGAATTAAAAAACGAGACTGAGCGTAAGATATATTTACACGCTGCACAGTTGCCGCAATTGAATGATCCCCAAGGCGGACCGCGACTACCAAAAGGATTTGACGGACTCTTTGAGATATAGTGACTAGATGTTAAAAGGTCACGCAAATTCTTAGATCTCCTCCAAGTAATGGAGGGGTTCAGAGGCAGGCTGCTTGATAGATCTTGGTCGGTAAGTAGTACATTCCAATGCTTATGTAATATTTTACGAATTTCCACCCATTGGGAATTAAAAGTAGTGATAAACCTAACTTTCTGATCATACATTTGCTTGTGCTTTGGTTTACTCACCAACAATCCCTCACGGGAGGAATATTTCGCTCTCAGATACCCCTTTTTGATATCTCTCTTATTATAACCACGGTCACGAAAACGTGCCGACATGTCAGATGCTTGATGTTCAAAACTACTCATATTGGAGCAGATACGCCGGGCCCTCAAAAATTGACCTATTGGTATGGCCTTCTTCACTTTAGGGTAGTGGGATGAAGTAGCATGGAGTAATGAATTGGTCGCGGTTTCTTTCCTATAGATATCTGTGGAGACCGCACCATCAGAATCTCTAGAGATCAGAACATCCAAAAACTCTACAGAAGACTTGCTATATTTCCATGTAAGTCTGATATTCATATCATTGGTATTAAGTGAAGACAGAAAAGATTCTAAATGTTTCGTGGAGCCCTGCCAGATGAATAAAACATCATCTATGTATCTTGACCACAGGAGCACGGCATCATGACCAGGAGTGTTATGAACAACCTCTCTCTCCCACAGCCCCAGGAACAAATTGGCATAAGAAGGGGCACATGTTGCCCCCATTGCCGTGCCCTGGAGCTGTAGGAAAAAACGGTCCCCAAATGTAAAAAAATTATTTCTGAGAGAGAAATCCAGAAGAGAAATCACAAAGTCAATAAGGTCACGATCATAATTGGTCATATTCAGAAAAAATTTTTGATGCCTGTACCCCTTGGTCATGACAGATAGAAGTATACAGAGACTCCACGTCACATGTAACCAATAAAGTGTCCTCATCAAGATGTAGACCGTCTAGACGTCTGAGCACATCTGTAGTATCTTTAATAAATGATGGCAACGTCTCTACACACTTCTGAAGGTAAAAGTCTACAAATTTGCAGACATTTTCACAAAGACTGCCAATACCCGACACAATCGGTCGGCCAGGAGGTTGAATAGGATTCTTATGAACTTTAGGTAGCAAATACAGGGTAGGTACGACGGGAAAATCAACTGTCAACCCATCTCTAAGTTTAGAGCCAATAATACGCTCATCGACTGCCCTTTGTAATAAGCCATCCAATGTTTTTTTGAACAGCAAAGTAGGATCGCAAGATAAACGGCGATAACAGTGGGACATATTCAATTGACGAAAGGCTTCACCTTCATACATCCGTGCTGGCCAGATCACAACATTTCCCCCCTTGTCTGCAGGTTTTATCACAATCTCCTTCAAATCACGTAGCTGTTTCACAGCTTGTCTTTGAATATAATTAAGATTATAAGAAGGCCCCATATCTGTTATTGATTCCAAATCACGTTTGACTAACTTGAAAAATATGTCAATTGGGGGACAAACAGACAAAGGGGGGAAATGCTGAGAACGGCGGCACAGATGCATGGGTAGTTTGGCATCAGTATCTGTATCCTGTTCATCTAGGAGGGAAACAAGGGCATCAAAAGCTTGTCTTTCAGCAGGTGAATATACAGGATTAGAGTAGTCCCGTTTACTAAAATGTTTTTTAAACAGGAGTTTACGGGAAAATAGAGCAAGATCTTTAATTGTAGTAAACAAGTCAAATTTGCCTGTAGGGGAAAATGATAAACCCTTTTGTAAGACTTCAACCTGTGGAGGTGTAAGGGTATATGAGGACAAATTGATTACCTTCAAAGTCTCCTGTTTTTCCTGTCCCTGTTGAAGGTCCCTCCTGTCTTTCTTTTTACTGAGGGTGTTCTTAGATTGTAAGTAGGGTCTCCATCTCCGGAGGCCCGGGGTTTGTCTAAAAAACCACATTCCTCCTCAGAGATAAGGACATGTATAGCTGTAAAAGACAGCAGAAATACACAGCCAAAATAGAAAATATAAATACGTGTCAGTTATATATTTATAGATACTATAGTGGGTGCTATGTCCCCTATGTTTTTTGGTTGTTCTACAGTTTGTGGGGACTCCCTGTTTCTTCTGTTTTTGAGGTTTTTGTAGGTTTTCTATTCATTGTGTCTGTGTTCACAGATTTAACCTCTGGATATATGGATTTTAGAAAGCGAGATAAAGATTGGATCACACGACTTGGATCCATATTTGGAGAACGATCAGTGGGGGTTACAGAGAATAGTGATATTAAGGTTTTGAAGCTTAAATTTCGCACACTTCTTGAAAAACGTACAAAGGTGTGGTGGAACAAAGCTGCATTGGAGAATTACTTACAAAAAGATATTCTGCCAAGAGGTTTGCGTCTGCAGGTCTTTCCGACCTTAGAAGAGGAAGATTCTGCCTTTATTTCTAAATGGGAGGAAACTCTAACTAGATGCTCCCGTACTCTGCTGGAGCTACTTATTGGAGCAGATCGCAAAAAATTAGATTCTCTTGAAAAAGAGATTGATTCACTTAAAGAAAAAATTCAAGAGGTTCTAACTAAGGAAGACCTTGCGATTTTTGATAAATCCCTAGAGGAAGATCTTGTTAAATGGGAAAAAAATATACAGGAGATTAAGATCAGGAAATTTCAGCGTGATTTAGGAGATTTTCACGCCAATAAAATATATCGTTGGAATACCAAGAGGGACAGAGCCCGTCCATTTTCACGTTCATCATCCTCTGCATCCCTTATCTCTGAGGAGGAATGTGGTTTTTTAGACAAACCCCGGGCCTCCGGAGATGGAGACCCTACTTACAATCTAAGAACACCCTCAGTAAAAAGAAAGACAGGAGGGACCTTCAACAGGGACAGGAAAAACAGGAGACTTTGAAGGTAATCAATTTGTCCTCATATACCCTTACACCTCCACAGGTTGAAGTCTTACAAAAGGGTTTATCATTTTCCCCTACAGGCAAATTTGACTTGTTTACTACAATTAAAGATCTTGCTCTATTTTCCCGTAAACTCCTGTTTAAAAAACATTTTAGTAAACGGGACTACTCTAATCCTGTATATTCACCTGCTGAAAGACAAGCTTTTGATGCCCTTGTTTCCCTCCTAGATGAACAGGATACAGATACTGATGCCAAACTACCCATGCATCTGTGCCGCCGTTCTCAGCATTTCCCCCCTTTGTCTGTTTGTCCCCCAATTGACATATTTTTCAAGTTAGTCAAACGTGATTTGGAATCAATAACAGATATGGGGCCTTCTTATAATCTTAATTATATTCAAAGACAAGCTGTGAAACAGCTACGTGATTTGAAGGAGATTGTGATAAAACCTGCAGACAAGGGGGGAAATGTTGTGATCTGGCCAGCACGGATGTATGAAGGTGAAGCCTTTCGTCAATTGAATATGTCCCACTGTTATCGCCGTTTATCTTGCGATCCTACTTTGCTGTTCAAAAAAACATTGGATGGCTTATTACAAAGGGCAGTCGATGAGCGTATTATTGGCTCTAAACTTAGAGATGGGTTGACAGTTGATTTTCCCGTCGTACCTACCCTGTATTTGCTTCCTAAAGTTCATAAGAATCCTATTCAACCTCCTGGCCGACCGATTGTGTCGGGTATTGGCAGTCTTTGTGAAAATGTCTGCAAATTTGTAGACTTTTACCTTCAGAAGTGTGTAGAGACGTTGCCATCATTTATTAAAGATACTACAGATGTGCTCAGACGTCTAGACGGTCTACATCTTGATGAGGACACTTTATTGGTTACATGTGACGTGGAGTCTCTGTATACTTCTATCTGTCATGACCAAGGGGTACAGGCATCAAAATTTTTTCTGAATATGACCAATTATGATCGTGACCTTATTGACTTTGTGATTTCTCTTCTGGATTTCTCTCTCAGAAATAATTTTTTTACATTTGGGGACCGTTTTTTCCTACAGCTCCAGGGCACGGCAATGGGGGCAACATGTGCCCCTTCTTATGCCAATTTGTTCCTGGGGCTGTGGGAGAGAGAGGTTGTTCATAACACTCCTGGTCATGATGCCGTGCTCCTGTGGTCAAGATACATAGATGATGTTTTATTCATCTGGCAGGGCTCCACGGAACATTTAGAATCTTTTCTGTCTTCACTTAATACCAATGATATGAATATCAGACTTACATGGAAATATAGCAAGTCTTCTGTAGAGTTTTTGGATGTTCTGATCTCTAGAGATTCTGATGGTGCGGTCTCCACAGATATCTATAGGAAAGAAACCGCGACCAATTCATTACTCCATGCTACTTCATCCCACTACCCTAAAGTGAAGAAGGCCATACCAATAGGTCAATTTTTGAGGGCCCGGCGTATCTGCTCCAATATGAGTAGTTTTGAACATCAAGCATCTGACATGTCGGCACGTTTTCGTGACCGTGGTTATAATAAGAGAGATATCAAAAAGGGGTATCTGAGAGCGAAATATTCCTCCCGTGAGGGATTGTTGGTGAGTAAACCAAAGCACAAGCAAATGTATGATCAGAAAGTTAGGTTTATCACTACTTTTAATTCCCAATGGGTGGAAATTCGTAAAATATTACATAAGCATTGGAATGTACTACTTACCGACCAAGATCTATGAAGCAGCCTGCCTCTGAACCCCTCCATTACTTGGAGGAGATCTAAGAATTTGCGTGACCTTTTAACATCTAGTCACTATATCTCAAAGAGTCCGTCAAATCCTTTTGGTAGTCGCGGTCCGCCTTGGGGATCATTCAATTGCGGCAACTGTGCAGCGTGTAAATATATCTTACGCTCAGTCTCGTTTTTTAATTCAAGAAAGGATAGGAACTATAAAATAGTATTCAATATCAGCTGCAAAACCGAAGCCGTGATCTATTTTGCGACATGCCCCTGTAATCTCATTTATATAGGGATGACTAGCAGAGCTTTAAAAACAAGAGTTCTTGAACATGTAAGTAAGATCCAAACAGCCATCAATGCAAAGGAATTGGACCAGTTACAAACAATTCCTCGTCATTTTCGTCAATATCATTCTTGCGATCCCAGAGGCCTAAAGGTTCGGGGTATTGATAGGGTAAGTTTGGGATGTAGGGGTGGTGATCTTCGTAATGCCTTATTAAAAAAAGAAATGAAATGGATCACCCTGCTTAATACCACCACACCTTTTGGCCTCAATGAGGCCACAAGCTTCAAGCCTTTTCTTTAAAATTACAACATGCGCGAATTTTAATTGTCCGACCTTTTAGAGGGGGTTTTTTGTAGAGATGGGAGTTTTTTCCGCTTTTCCTGTTATGAATCTATTCTTAATTTATGTTTTTGTGTTTTCAGTGCAAAGAAATATACCGTTGGGTTTAACACATATGGCTCATGTCAAGACTATCCACCATAAAGTGTGACGATCGTCGAATCTACCCTGAGAATTATTTTTAGTTGATTTTTGTTACGTAGGTTTAATTATGCATGTAATGAGATATAGTTATTTTTGCTATGCTTAGACATCTTTTGTATATATATATGTTTTCACTATATTATTAAGTATGCATATATTTATTTATTTTTTATATTTTATTTTTTATTTTTACTTTTATATTTATTTTTATTTTATTTTTCTATTTTCTATTTTTATTTTTATTTATTTTTTTTTTTTTTTTTTTTATTTTTTTTTTATATTATATATTATATATTTATTTTTTATTTATTATTATTTATCCTTACTATTATTGTTTTTATTTTATTATTGTCTTGTATTTATTATGCTGTTTTCTCATTTTCACATGTGGGGGTTCCAACATTTTTTAGGCACTTAAATTGTGCTATATATTGAAAGGAAGGGGATAAGAAAAAAGAGAAATATTTTTTATTATATTTATATATAAAGGATTATATATATTTTTTGGTGCATATATTTCACTTATATTACATTAATTGTCACGGCTCATTTCACAGTCACAGCCTATTTATATATATATATATAATTTTCTTTCTAGGCATGTATGATATATGTATGTTGTCTGTTTCTATATATATATTTTTTTTGCGAACTTTATTTATTATGCACATATGTTCTTGAGTATATATATATTTATATTTATATAATTTATTTAGTATGCATATTTGTCTTTGAGTGTATATATATTTATATCCATATAATTTGTTTATTATGCACATTTGCTCTTGAGTACATATATATTCAGATTTTTACATGTATGTATATAGTCACTTAATTTTGTATGTTTGCACTGGTGATGTATTTATGTATATTATATTTATTTATAGATTTTTTCCAATTTGATTGATTGTATTTGTTTGTGGATTCATTTGACTTTGGCTTATTTATGAATATATATTAATTCACTCTATATGTATATTTTTGGATATATATCATTTATTATTTGTTATCGATTATGCACCTGTGATGAATGTATGTATATATATATTTATTTAGTGATTTGTTTTAGTTTTAATTTTATTAATTAAGAAAATTTGGAATATATATGTATTCATTTTATGTATGTATATGTTTTATTAATTTATTTATTTTTGTTTATTTATTATTATTATTATTATTATTGTGTACAGCATATAGATATATTCGTCTGTTTGGTGCTATTTATTTACTTATTTATATATATATGTATATACACTATATATATTTTTTTGATGTATGCTCTTTATATATATATTTCTCTATGATGCATAGCTTTGGATTTATTTAGATCCAAAGATTTATATATTTATGATTGTTAAATGATTATGTTTAGGTATTTTTATGCATTGACTATAAATCACGATCTATATATGTTCCAGCAGGTTGGATTATGACAACAGCTGACATGCTTCTCATCTGTGTTGGTTGCACAGACGCTTAGCGATGTATGTGTTGAGAGCGCCGTATCCCGGAATGCCTAATTTGTTTATCTGCGTTACTCTGGTTACGAGCGTCTGACGTAATTTGACGAGACGTCTCTGCGACCTGGCAGTTACTTTGGCATTTCCGGCGATGCAGTGACTCATCATCATTATTTCTAAGCGCCGATTTGCGAATTATCCACAGGTGAGAACCTTACATCTTTATGCTCCCGTTACTTCTATAAAAACCCCCTCAAATTTTAAACTAGTCAGCCTCCTGACGAAGCCGTTCCTTTGGCGAAACGCGCGTCGAGGTGCCTTTTTCTGTGCCACATCTAGGCTGACGTTCATCTCTTGCCACCATGTCTATAGGTACGGTTTATTTTCGGTAGTGTTATACCTTCCTCCTATTAGATTACTCTATGTAGGGCTATACTAATTACGGGTATTCACTCTCGGTATTTACCTATAGCTTCTATTTTCTATTTTGGCTGTGTATTTCTGCTGTCTTTTACAGCTATACATGTCCTGTATATTGCATGGGGTTTGCAAGATTTGATATTGTTGGTTTCTAGATGGGTTGTTTTTTCTGTATACCCTTTGGTATTATTTCATCTATACCACTCTGATGCTGTTTCTTTGGAATCTGACTTATTTTTATTACTGTTATCTTTTCTGATATCACGTATTGTTATTTATCATGTACTAATAAAGATTACAATATTTTATATAAATACGTGTCAGTTATATATTTATAGATACTATAGTGGGTGCTATGTCCCCTATGTTTTTTGGTTGTTCTACTATTTGAGAATAATGACAAATAGTGACAAAATTATGACAAATGGTGATTTAAAATGATGAATTATTTGAATTAAATAGATACAGACTGAAAAGGTGTGAGACAGCGGAACAGTAATACAGTCTTCAGTGTCTGGACCATCTGGGTGTTAAAAATACACTGACATATTGCAGACATTTGTGTTTTTGCCATAAGGCTATGTTAATACCTTTCCTTACATAGTATAATCTAAAAGGGGAACTAGAACTGGCCAGCCAGGAAAGGAGAGGTAGAGGGTGATGACAATATATACAACCTGTCAGGATGTAAACAAGTAAGTATATAGCTATGCAACAGTCACTAGTTCTTTATGTACTTACTTCAAAATTACCAAAAAATATTATCACTCTTAAAAATAATGTTAATTTCTTTTAGCATCACAAGGGGGAGGAGTACAGTGAGGAGAGCATGATCTCCACAGTGAAGTACGGCGGTGTTAAAGATTTTATATCAGGATGCACTGGAGTAGCTATAGGGGTCGCAGCAGTCGCAATTGCGGGCTCCGAAGCCAGGGGGGCCCGCAGCCCCCCGCACCACATCAATAAAAAGTTACTATAGTAACTCGGGCCGCGGGCCCCTGTTACTATAGTAACAGACTGTACTTACCTTCATGATTCCGGATCGCAGCAGAGGTCACAGCGCTATGCGCCGCGCACAACATCGAGAGGACAGAACTTCCGCCGCGGCTGAAGATGAAGGTAAGATTAGTAGCCCTGACTGCTAAAGCTGACTGGCGGGGTCCGACTCCCGGGACCCGCCAATCAGCTGTTTTGAAGGGGCCGCAGCACTCGTACGAGAGCTGCTTCTCCTTCATTCCGGTCATACTGTGAATCGGTGTCGGCGATTCACAGTGTGAGCGAGTAGTGAAATGAAGGGGACGCAGCTCTCGTACGAGTGCTGCGGCCCCTTCAAAACAGCTGATTGGCGGGTCCCGGGAGTCGGACCCCGACACATCAGCTATTGATGGCCTATCCTGAGGATAGGCCATCAATGCTTAGGGACTGGACAACCCCTTTAAGCCTACGATGTAGCAGGCTTAGAGGGACCATTAGACAGGATCACAGATTGTGTGATCCTGTCTGCTGGGCCCTGTATCTAAGCCAATCACATGGTAGGCTTAGATACATGGCCCATGTGTGATCCTGTCTGATGGGCCCTGTATCTAAGCGTACCACACTGTAGGTTTAGATACAGGGCCCCAGCACACAGTAATCTTATACTGTATAAGATTACTGTCTGCTGGACTCTGTATCTAAGCCTACGTTGTGGAAGGCTTAGATACAGGGTCCCACAGACAGTATCACACATGGGCCCTGTATCTAAGCCTAACACATGTGTTACTAATTGTTTTTTTGTGTGTTTTCTTACAGGTTCGGTCGTTGGACTACGTCGGATTCCAGGACTACTTCGATGACGGCTTTTTTTTTTATTATCAATAAAATGGTTAATGAGGGTTGTGTGTTTTTTTTTTATTTCAATAAAATATTTTTTCTATGTCTTTGTGTTTTTTTTAAACTATATTACTACCGCCTTAGTAATGGCCGCCGGCTGATTGACAGCATCCATTGCTAAGGCGGGGCTTAGTGTTAGCCGGTGCAGAGGAGATCACTAACCCCCATTATTACCCCGGTACCCACTGCCACTAGGGGTGCTGGGAAGAGCCAGGTACCATCCAGTACTTGACCATCTGTAGTGATTGTCGGCCACTGGGGTGGCCGTAGGCTGGTATTATCAGGAGGGGAAAGGCCAAAAACAGTGGCCCTTCCCACCCTGGTGATGCTAGGCTGCTGCTGCTTTATTGTATCTGGCTGGTTATGAAAAATGGGGGGGACCCCACGTCACTTAAAAAAAAAAAAAAAAAAATAATTGGAAAGAACGATGTCGGGTCCCCCCCCAATTTTCATAACCAGAGAGATACAACACAGCAGCAACAGGCAGCATTACCAGGGTGGTAGGTGCCACTGTTTTTGGCCTTGCCCAGCCTAATACTACCAGCCGGCGGCCACCCCGGTGCCTGCCCGTCACTACAGATGGACGGGTACTGGTTCGTACCCGTCTCTTCCCAGTAACACTGGTGGCGGTGGGTACCGGGGTAATAATGGGGGTTAGTGTTTGCCTCTGCACCGGCTAACATTAAGCCCCGCCTTAGTAATGGAGGTTGTCAATCAGCCCGCGGCCATTACTAAGGCGGTGATAATAAAGTTTAATAAAATACAAGCACATAGAAAAAATATTTTATTGAAATAAAAAAACAACCCTCATTAACCATTTTATTGAGAATAAAAAAACGCCGTCATTGAAGTCCTCGTATCCGAAGTCCAACAACCGAACCTGTAAAATAACACAAACACACAAAAATAATCAGTAACACATAAAGAAGCAAAATTATTATTCTTACCTTTCCTGGGTCCAGCGCTGGAGCCGCAATGTCAGCGAGCTGAGTCTTGTATCTAATCCTATCATGTGTGATACTGTCTGCTGGGCCCTATATCTAATCCAATCATGTGTGATACTGTCTGCTGAGCCACTGTATCTAATCCTATCATGTGTGATACTGTCTGCTGAGACACTGTATCTAATCCTATCATGTGTGATACTGTCTGCTGAGCCACTGTATCTAATCCTATCATGTGTAATACTGTCTGCTCAGCCACTGTATCTAATCCTATCATGTGTGATACTGTCTGCTGAGCCACTGTATCTAGTCCTATCATGTGTGATACTGTCTGCTGAGCCACTGTATCTAATCCTATCATGTGTGATACTGTCTGCTCAGCCACTTTATCTAATCCTATCATGTGTGATACTGTCTTCTGAGCCACTGTATCTAATCCTATCTTGTGTGATACTGTCTGCTGAGCCACTGTATCTAATCCTATCATGTGTGATACTGTCTGCTGAGCCACTGTATCTAATCCTATCATGTGTGATACTGTCTGCTGGGCCACTGCATCCAATACTATCATGTGTGATACTGTCTGCTCAGCCACTGAATCTAATCCTATCATGTGTGATACTGTCTGCTCAGCCACTGTATCTAATCCTATCATGTGTGATACTGTCTGCTCAGCCACTGTATCTAATCCTATCATGTGTGATACTGTCTGCTGAGCCGCTGTATCTAATCCTATCATGTGTGATACTGTCTGCTGAGCCACTGTATCTAATCCTATCATGTGTGATACTGTCTGCTGAGCCAATGTATCTAATCCTATCCATAGCTTATAGGGTCGTAGTGCTATAGATTTGCTGTCTCCTATACACACATTTTTTTGGGGCGGACACATACGTATTGGGGCTATTTCCCCTGACATTTTAAGTCCTTTGTGACGCCCCCGGCTGCTAGTGCTGCATTGTTGGGTCACTTAGGAGACCCAGCGATGCAGCTGAAAGCTGCGGACCGTCGGCCATGAGAAGTTTGTGGGGGGGGGGGGCCAATAAGAACTTTTGCATCGGGGCCCATGAGCCTTTAGCTACGCCCCTGTCAGGATGTATGAGTGCTAAAGGTGTGGGGGAATTGACACTTGATAAATAGCATCATGTGTTCCCAGATGCGACCTTCTGGGTTGTCGATCACTTGTCGATCACTTTTTTCCCAGGACAATGACCGCAGACATTCTTTGCTGCATACTTAAGGCAGAGCAAGTTATAAGTGCTGCAGTGGCCAAGTATGTCACCCAACCTCAACCATATTGAGCACAATAAATTGGTACAATCCATGCTAAAGTGTCAGCTTACCTAGGGAGGAGATGGCACCCGGATGCACTATGGGAAAAAGGCGAGCTGGCAGAGGCAGTGTTATGCTCTGGGCAATGTTCTGGTGGGTATCCTTGGATTTTGGCATTAATGTGGATGTTACACCTTCCTAAATATTATTGCAGAATAAATACACACCTTTACGGCAACGGTATTCCCTAATGTCAGTGGCCTCTTTAAGCAGGATAATGTGTCCTGTCACACTGCAAAAATTGTTCAAGAATGGTTTGAGGAACATGACAAAAGATTTTGAAGTTTGGAGTTGGCCTCCAAATTTCGCAGATCTCAATCTGATTGAGCATCTTTGGGATGTGCTGGAAATACAAGTCCGATCCATGGAGGCCCACCTCGCAACTTACAGGACTTAAAGAATCTGCTACTAACGTCTCGGTGCCAGATACTACAGGACACCTTTAAAGATATTGTGGAATCCATGCCTCGATGGATCAGCACTATTTTAGGCAGGTGGTATGGGCAGGTAGTGTTAATGTTATGCCTGAACAGGGTGTGTGGGTATACGTGTATATATATATATATATATATATATATATATATATATATGTACATGGATGTGGGCATATGTATGTATATATATATATATATATATATATATACATACATACACACACACACACACACACATATCCTCTTTCCACAATGCACTTTTCAAGTTGTTCCTCCAGTCCCCTCTCTCACTTTCCCATCTCATCTCCATTTACAATCCTACTCATGCTCTTCGCTCAACCTATGACCTAAGACTCTACTGTTACCTTAATGCATCCTCTTACTCCCATCTGCATAAGTTCTCCTATGCTGCACTCTGCCCTGAACCATCAGACTTACTCCTAACATGCCTTGACCAGCATGCCTTGAAAACTTATTTCTTCAATGAGGCCTATGTCACATAACTTTATTTTCAGCTACAGTCACAGCCTAAGGCCTATACACAACCTAGCCTGGTCCTAGATATCTTCACTCCACTCTGCTATACCTAGTTGCTAACGTTGTTCTATCAAAGTGCACTTATATATACACTATACGGCCAAAAGTATGTGTACTCTTGACCATCACACCTGTATGAGATTGTTGGATATCCCATTTCAAAACCGGGGTATGAATATGGAGTTGGGCCTGCTTCAGGAGTATGTGTTCCCCTGTATGTTTATCCAGAACACCATGGGCCCCCTAAATCAAGTGGGCCCTGCCATCTGCACAGGTTTGCCTAGTGCTGAGGTAAGTCCTGTATACACATACCTCCCAATATATAAAAGGTTTCCAGCAGGAAAACATTTTTAACAAATCTTGTTAAATAATAAATAACTTTAGAAATTATGGCTAAAAAATGTATAGTGTAAGAACTCTTCTAATGTTATAGACATGTCAAGTGTGTGTCAGACATGAATGATAAGAATTTATTCGAAAGTTATTAAGTTCGAAGCATAATTGTAAAGTCTATATTTTTAATTCACTTTTCGTAGCCCTAACAAGGGCTGATTTCCACAATACTGAAATGTTGTCATGTATACCCATTATCTAAAGAAAAGTATTGATCTGTTAAAGGGAAATTCCACGTCAATGATTAAAAATGAATAGTAGCTGAGGAAGTGGTAATGCATAGGCGAAAGGGAAGTGTGTTTGTTTAGATGCTGGAAAATGACTGAAACCTGCAGGGGAAAATCCCACAGTATATTATCACAGCTTGTAAAAAATAATTGTAACCCTTGTAAAGGCTGTACGAATGTAGAAAGTATACAATCTGTAAGAAGTCCCAGATTTTTTAATCAACATTAAACTTATTTCTTATGAGGTTTAACAAAGGCAGATGCTGTAAGTCAAGATTTCGAGGGGTATATTTTCAAGAAACATGCATTCCTCGCATATGTTAATATAGGAATATTCCACATCTTTATATGTCTGGATAAGCAGGTTTATAGTCTAAGTAAAGATCGCCACTCCGATGATAGCGTGGGAAAAACTCACAATATAACTAGTTGTAGAAAATCCCAGCACACACTATTCAATAAAATAAGACAGATAAAGCAAAGCAAGTGTGTGCTGGGATTTTCTACAACTGGATAAGGATATTTAACATGGCACAGTTGATTAAAAGAGTAGGGTGAACCATGGGCAGGTTAAAAAATAAATACAGAATAGAACTACTGCTGACATACAAAAGTGTTATTTCATCTTACAAAATTAAAATATCAAAATGCTGACGTTGTAAACATTATACCTGCATATGTTTTCAATTATAAATGATGCTCAGCCTTTGCTAAGGAATAAAAGACCTAGAACACCAATGTAGATCTGCCATGTAGAGCTGGCGATATACACAACGTATTGGTCTGCTGTTATAATATGCTTAATATCGGACAAGGATAAGGATAGGCAAGGTCCGCAAGTGGTACAGAATCTTAGGAGGTTTGCATTAGGGAGATTAACAGTGTAAGGTTAGTATCCGATAACAATTTAGACAGATGTGTAAGCTCGATACCGACATAAGTGATCAGTGATTTCTGCCAGGAGAAGGAAAGGAGGATTGTATACATTTTTGTGTATTTGGAGGGATATTAAGCCCAATAATCTGGGATTTGGATTCATTGATATTATAATAAGATATATATAATCATATAAGAGTTAAGTTTTTTAAACTTTACTTAATTACAATAAGAAACCCTAAAATATAATTCATATATATATATATATATATATATATATATATATATATATATATATATATATATATATATATCCTGGTTAGGGGGACTACATAAGAGCTAGGACTTTGAATACAGTTGGTGAGGGGTTAATGTTTTGTTTTTTTTCTGGGGCACAGCATCCTCATTGAGGGTAAATCCACATGGAGCGGCCCTGACACGGTCGCAACGCGGCCAACAACCGCGCTGGCACTAAGTAGGAGCGGCTGTCAAATACCTTGTTAAGGAGTATTCCAGTTACATGCGCATACGTACTGCCGCTCCATTTATTCTCTATGGGAGCGCCGGAGATAGCCGAGTGCAGCGTTCGGCTTTTTCCGGCGCTGCCATAGAGAATGAATAGGGGGTAAGTTGTAATTTGCTAAATCGTGCGGTCATAAAGGGTGTATTAATTAATGGCCGCACGATTTAGCAAATAAAGGGACGGTTTACCCGCGTTAACATGCGGCCACTAACAAGCTGTTTGACAGCCGCACCGAATATGGTGCCGGCGTGGTTGTTAGCCGCGTTGCGACCATGTCAGGGCCGCTCCGTGAGGCCTTACCCTTAATGTTGAACACAGTCCAAAGGTGAGAATTTTTACAATCGGAGCTCCACCCCAGCGGCACTGTAGTTTCCTGAACTGTGCCATGTGTATAACGATTAGTAGAAGAGGTAACTTTTGTTAGCATGTTCAGCAAAGGGACAATTTAGGCTCTGTTCACACTTCGATGTAAACACCAAACGTATGGCCCCGATGAATGCAACTGTGTGCCATACGCCTATCGACTCCCATTGTAAAAGAAAAAAGTACCAAACATATCCCATATTACAAAGATGAGCCAATTTTTACAATATGGGTGGAAACCCTCTTTAAATAGTATTTACTTAAGTAACGGGGCAGTAATATTAAATTAATATGTTATAGTTTCTGACAACCTTCTGACAACTGATGACCTATCCACTGGATAGGTCATCGGTACATGATCTGTGGGGGTCCGATACCCGCACAGATCAGCTGGTCCGGTGCTTACTTGGACACCGGACGTACATTCACTTGAATAGGAGCAGACCTGCAGTTCTGCAGCATGGCCAACTGTTTCCGGGCTCCGTACATAGCATTGTATGCCGTAACATCTGATGCCCGCAGGCCACCAGAGAGGCTTATTGGTGCGGGGTCCAGGTGTCGGACCCGAACCGATGATATACTGATGACCTATTCGGTGGATAGGTCATCTATTGTCAGAAGGTGGACAACCCCTTTAACTGCACTTGTTAAGTTAAAGGGGTATTCCCAAATTATACAAGATATGCAATAAATAAGTGATAGGTGTGAGTCCCACCTCTGGGACCCTCACCTATCAGGAGACCGTTTGTAATGGCAGGGGGTAGGGAGACGGACAAGTGAGCCCTAATCTACCCGCCACTCTGTCCCTGCCTACTTGCAACGACCCGCCCTAGGCGACGGGGTACAACTGGGCGGCGGTCCCTGCGCTCAGTAAGTGCACGACAAACACGACAAACATACAAAGGAACACAAGCAAGGAAAAGGGGCCGTTGCCCACGGCAACACCGTGAGCAACCAGAGTGGTGAACGAGCCGAGTCAAGCCAGGAGTGTGCGAGGTACAAGACGAAAAGCAGAAGAGTAGTCGGTAAGCCAGGGTCTGTATGGAGCAGGATCAAAAATAGCAGGAGCTGTAGCTGGGCCAGGAAACCACAAGGAAAGAATCACAAGCACCGAGGGACAGGAAGTGCAGGCTTAAATAGACCGAGGGCGGGAGCTAGCTGAGTCTGGCCAGGTTACGATAGGCTCTCCCACTCCTAAGCCTGCCAGCCTGAATGGTGGAAGCAGGAGTCAGTCTCAGGGATGTATTCTCAGGTGCTGACTGATTAGTTCTGGGAGTTAACCCCGAAGCTGTGCCTGGCAGATCCTTTACAGTACCCCCCCCTTTTATGAGGGGCCACCGGACCCTTTCTAAGTGGACCTGGCTTACTGGGGAAACGCAGGTGGAACCTCCTGACCAATACCCCAGCGTGAACATCCCGGGTGGGTACCCAAGTCCTCTCCTCGGGCCCGTATCCTCTCCAATGGACCAGGTACTGGAGGGAGCCTTCGACCATTTTGCTGTACACAATCCTGGCCACCTCGAATTCCACCCCCTCCGGGGTGAGGATGGGAACAGGAGGTCTCCTCGAGGGAGCCAAGGACGGGGAGCAGCGTTTGAGGAGGGAGGCATGAAACACGTCGTGTATCCGAAAAGACGGCGGTAACTCCAGCCGGAAGGAGACAGGATTGAGGACCTCAATGACCTTATACGGCCCAATAAACCGGGGAGCAAACTTCTTGGACGGAACCTTGAGACGCAAGTTCCTAGACGACAACCACACCAGATCCCCGACCATAAACAGGGGGTTAGCAGAACGTTTTTTATCAGCCTGAGTTTTTTGTACGCTCTGGGACACCTCTAGGTTTTTCTGAACCTGGGCACAGTTCCCGATGAACGACCTCTACCTCGGGATTGTTGGAACTACCAGGTGAAACGGAGGAGAACCGTGGATTAAACCCAAAATTACAAAAAAAAAGGAGAGACCCCTGACGAGTTACTGACCCGGTTATTAAGGGAAAATTCGGCGAGGGGAATGAAAGAGACCCAATCAAATTGACAGTCAGAGACAAAACACCTTAAGTATTGTTCCAGAGATTGATTAGTCCTCTCCGTTTGGCCATTGGTTTCAGGATGGAAGGCAGAGGAGAAGGACAGATCAATCCCCAACTTCATACAGAAGGCTCTCCAAAACAATGAAACAAATTGTACCCCTCTGTCCGAAACAATATTGACAGGGACCCCATAGAGACGCAGGATGTGTTTGACAAACAAGGTAGCCAACGTTTTGGCGTTGGGAAGTTTCTTGAGGGGCACAAAGTGGCACATCTTACTGAAGCGGTCCACCACCACCCACACCACCGACTTGCCTTGGGATGGAGGCAAATCGGTGATAAAATCCATGGAGATATGTGTCCAAGGTCTCTGGGGAATGGGCAACGAACGCAGTAAGCCCGCTGGTCGGGACCTGGGAGTCTTGGACCTAGCACAAACCTCACAAGCGGCGACGTAGGCCTTAACGTCTTTAGGCAACCCAGGCCACCAATAATTTCTGGTAATGAGGTGTTTGGTACCCAGGATGCCTGGATGGCCAGATAGTGCGGAGTCATGATTTTCCCTAAGTACCCTTAGCCGGAATTGCAGGGGAACAAACAGCTTGTTCTCAGGAAGGTTCCCGGGAGCTGCACCTTGATCAGCAGCAATATCAGAGACTAAATCAGAATCGATCGAGGAAATTATTATACCTGGAGGCAAAATACAAGCAGTATCTTCCTCCGAAGGAGGGCTGGCCGTGAAGCTACGCGACAGTGCATCAGCCTTAATATTTTTAGACCCAGCCCTATAGGTAACCCAAAAATTGAATCTGGTAAAAAATAACGCCCATCGAGCTTGTCTCGGGTTTAGCCTCCGGGCAGATTCTAGGAAAACCAGATTCTTGTGGTCGGTAAGGACCGTTACCTGGTGCCTAGCCCCCTCCAGGAAGTGGCGCCACTCTTCAAATGCCCATTTAATGGCTAAGAGTTCGCGGTTGCCAATATCATAGTTACTTTCAGTTGGCGAAAACTTCCTGGAGAAGTAGGCACAGGGGCGGAGATGGGTGAGGGACCTGGTACCCTGGGACAAGACAGCCCCCACTCCCACCTCAGATGCGTCAACTTCCACGATAAATAGCTCCATTTGGTTGGGCTGAAGCAGCACCGGGGCCGAGACAAAGCACTTCTTAAGGACCTCAAAAGCCTGGACAGCCTCAGGAGGCCAGTGGAGGAGATCAGCACCTTTGCGAGTGAGGTCCGTAAGGGGCTTAGCGATGACCGAGAAGTTAGCAATAAATCTCCTGTAATAATTAGCGAACCCCAAAAAACACTGTAACGCCTTCAGGGAGGCAGGTTGGACCCATTCTGCCACAGCCTGAACCTTGGCGGGGTCCATGCGGAATTCATGAGGAGTGAGGATTTGACCCAAAAATGGAATCTCCTGTACCCCAAACACACATTTTTCGGTTTTGGCAAACAGTTTGTTTTCCCGAAGGACCTGGAGCACCTTCCTGACATGCTCAATGTGGGAGGACCAGTCCTTAGAAAACACCAGTATGTCATCAAGGTACACTACCAGAAAAATCCCCAGGTAATTTCTCAAAATCTCATTTATGAAATTCTGGAAGACCGCAGGGGCATTACACAACCCAAAGGGCATGACGAGGTATTCGAAATGGCCTTCGGGCGTGTTAAACACAGTCTTCCACTCATCCCCCTCTTTGATGCGAATAAGGTTATACGCCCCCCGTAGATCCAATTTAGAAAACCATTGGGCCCCCTGAACCTGATTAAAGAGATCAGGAATCAAAGGAAGGGGATACTGGTTCCTTACCGTGACCTTATTCAGGCTACGGTAGTCAATGCATGGCCTAAGACCACCATCCTTCTTCCCCACGAAGAAGAAGCCAGCACCTACCAGAGAAGAAGAGGGACGAATGTAACCCTTGGCCAGGGATTCCTGGATATGCACTCTCATAGCTTCACGTTCGGGACAAGAAAGATTAAATATCCTACCCTTAGGAAGCTTAGCTCCTGGTACCAATTCGATAGCGCAATCGTATGTTCTATGAGGAGGTAACACTTCGGAGGCCTCCCTAGAGAAAACATCAGCGAAGTCCTGAATAAACTCGGGTAGCGTATTCGCCTCCTTAGGGGGAGAAATAGAATTAACAGAAAAACATGACGTGCAACATTCATTACCCCATTTGGTTAGCTCCCCTGTATTCCAGTCAAACGTAGGATTATGCAACTGCAACCAGGGAAGACCTAGAACCAAATCGTACGATAATCCCTGCATCAACAGTACAGAGCATTGCTCCAAATGCATGGAGCCAACAAGGAGTTCAAAAACAGGGGTATGCTGTGTAAAATAACCATTAGCAAGAGGAGTGGAGTCGATACCCACTACCGGGACAGGTTTAGGCAAATCAATCAGAGGCATAGCAAGGGACATAGCAAATTCCACAGACATGATATTAGTAGAGGACCCTGAATCCACGAAGGCACTGCTAGTAGCAGACCTACCACCAAAAGAGACCTGAAAGGGAAGCAAGATCTTAGTACCGTATATGGCGGCGTATAAGACGACTGGGCGTATAAGACGACCCCCAACTTTTACCCTTAAAATATAGAATTTAAGATATACTCGCCATTTCGTGCAGGAGCGCTTCACTATGGCCATCGGCGGCAGGACCCAGGACTCTCTGTCTCTTTGAACTCGCGCATGCGCAGATAGGCTGCTTCATCGCGCGAGATCTGAGAGGCAGGGAATGAGAGGAAAGGGAGATCTACGGAGGCTTACAGGATCTTACAGAGATGTTCCCTGGCGGCTAATACCGGCTTCCCTCAGATCCGTGGCGGATTCCGTGCATCCCGGGAGCCTGTGTACCGGACTGCAGGCTCACAAGGTAACACACAACCTGTGTACAAGACAATATCTGGCATATAAGACGACCCCGCACTTTTGACATTTTTTTAAGGGTGTAAAAAGTCGTCTTGTACGCCGATATATATGGTACGTTTCATATTTACGGGAAATACCTGTGCGCCCAAGTGACCTCCCCGATGATCACTTAGACGCGGAAGTTCTCTGGCTGCAATCTTACGCTTAGGACAGTTGTTTACTTGATGCTTGTCGTCCCCACAGTAGAAGCAGAGACCATTCTTCCTGCGGAATTCTCTACGTTGTTGGGGGGACAAGGAGGCCCCGAGTTGCATAGGTATCTCTGAATCTTTCGGGGAGGAACGAAGCAACGGAGCTTCGGGAGGCATCATGGGGGAGTCGGAGGAGAAAACACATAAACGTTCACGTTGTCGTTCCCTGAGACATCGGTCAAGTCGTACCGCTAAAGCCATAACCTGGTCTAGGGAGTCAGAAGAGGGATAGCTAACTAGCAGGTCTTTCAGGGTATTCGACAGACCCAACCTAAACTGGCACCTTAAGGCAGGGTCATTCCACCGAGAAGCTACGCACCACTTCCGAAAGTCAGAGCAATACTCCTCAACAGGTCTCTTACCCTGACTTAAGGTCACCAGCTGACTCTCGGCAAAGGCAGTCCTGTCAGTCTCGTCATAAATAAGTCCTAGAGCAGAAAAGAAACAATCAACGGAGGAAAGTTCAAGGGCGTCAGGAGCCAAGGAGAAGGCCCACTCTTGGGGCCCTTCCTGGAGCCGGGACATAATTATACCCACCCGCTGGCTCTCAGAACCTGAGGAATGAGGCTTTAAATGAAAGTAAAGCCTACAACTCTCCCGAAAGGAGAGAAAAGCCCTCCGGTCCTCTGAGAACCGGTCGGGCAACTTGAGGTGGGGTTCAAGAGGTGCGGTGAGGGGAACTACCAGGGTAGCATCAGGCTGGTTGACCCTCTTAGCCAGGGCCTGGACCTGTAGGGAGAGACCCTGCATTTGCTGAGCCAGGGTCTCACGGGGATCCATAGTGGTGTCAGGGACCAGGGGTAGACTAGGTATGGGCTTGTGATTATGTAATGGCAGGGGGTAGGGAGACGGACAAGTGAGCCCTAATCTACCCGCCACTCTGTCCCTGCCTACTTGCAACGACCCGCCCTAGGCGACGGGGTACAACTGGGCGGCGGTCCCTGCGCTCAGTAAGTGCACGACAAACACGACAAACATACAAAGGAACACAAGCAAGGAAAAGGGGCCGTTGCCCACGGCAACAACGTGAGCAACCAGAGTGGTGAACGAGCCGAGTCAAGCCAGGAGTGTGCGAGGTACAAGACGAAAAGCAGAAGAGTAGTCGGTAAGCCAGGGTCTGTATGGAGCAGGATCAAAAATAGCAGGAGCTGTAGCTGGGCCAGGAAACCACAAGGAAAGAATCACAAGCACCGAGGGACAGGAAGTGCAGGCTTAAATAGACCGAGGGCGGGAGCTAGCTGAGTCTGGCCAGGTTACGATAGGCTCTCCCACTCCTAAGCCTGCCAGCCTGAATGGTGGAAGCAGGAGTCAGTCTCAGGGATGTATTCTCAGGTGCTGACTGATTAGTTCTGGGAGTTAACCCCGAAGCTGTGCCTGGCAGATACTTTACACCGTTTGCCAAAATCGAAGCAGCAGATCTCCCCAAAAAATTTAAAGGTTGCCACCCTTAATCGCAAATATCCTTTTATGGATAAATTTACAGGCCATGGTTTACATTAAAATAAATAAAATTTTTACTTTTTAAAGAACAGCTACAATTACTTTCCAGATTATCTATGGAGTGATGCTGACTCTAGTGGCATAAACATGGAGTATATGTTGACCTCCTGCTATTCTGATTTAATTTCAGTATGACATAAACAACCAACCCAGACTACTATAATACATATTACAAGTATTATTATTATGATTGAAATGATTTATAATGATTATTATTATAATTATTATTATTATATTCAGTCAGTAACAGGTAAATGACCCAGTTCACAAACTCCAAGAAGATATTAATTCATTAATAAGGTCAGAAGATTCTAACAGATGGTCATAGATAAATATGTTCACAGTAGACCTAAAAGCCACCAGAGTGCCGGAAGTGAACTAACCTGGGAAGCCAAATGGGGCATTGTTGTGTGGCTAACTGCTCGGGCCAAGCAACATGGTTAAGCAGTTGGTAGCTAGCTTACTGGCTGTTATATTTTCTCCAAATACAAAGAATATTTACAGAGAGCTATTTTATCAGTGTCATCTTTTCCATGAACTATAAGAAATTTGAACATTTCTACTGTTAACTGGATACAGCACCTGTTTCTCAGCGAGCACGTAGATTAGTTTGGCTGGTTCTAAAAAGTGAAGCAGATGGTAACTCACATTTTATTCCGATACCTGCCGTCGATAACAGATGATTGCATGGTTACAATTGAGCTCTTACGTTCTTCAATTACAGAACTGTGAGGTAACATAGCTAGAATGATGCGATATGTTAACTGAAACACACTAACATAGCTATAATCCAGATTATGAAACGAAACTATGTCATGTATATAAGTAAAAGAACATCTAATGAAACATTTCCATTACACTGCAAAATTCACCCCGCACGCTTTCGTTTCTGACACATAGTCCTGTTCTGATTTAATAGAACCTCATAAATTCTCCAATTTAAAGGTCACTCTTGGTTTTTCCTGCATTTTTTCAGGGAACTGCCTGATATTCTGGCATTACTAAAGTATTTATAAGTACAGAAGAAAAAATTACTTCTCTATTCTTATGATCAACTTGTTCATATTTTACAGCCTGGAAACTTCTGAAATCTGATTATTATAAAGAGAGGTAGAATATCACTGCCTTTTTTAGAACATAGAGAGAAATTGATCAAAACTTGTGCAAACGAAATGTGTAGTAGTTGCCCATAACAACCAATCAGAATATGGCGACAAAAATATTTTTGTTTTGAAAAAGTAGTAAAAAAAAATTATATAAATTTGGTATAGCTATAAGTGTACTGTCCAACCGAATAAAGTTAACATGTCATTTATACCACACGGTGAACGCTATGGAAAAAAAAAATACAGCACAATGCCACAATAGATTTTGGTAACCTTTCCTCCAAATAAAATGGAGTAAATAGTGATCACAAAGTTTCATGTACTCCAAAATAGAACCAATAAAGACTACAGCTCTTACGGACAAAAAAATATGTTGAGGGAAAAATAAAAAAAAGTTATGGCTCTTGTAAGTCAGGGATCAAAATGCATCCTGATGTGCAGGCCAGAAGGGAACATTCCTTTAGTTTCAAGAAGTGGTTATCAAGGTCCTAATATTTGGGAACCAGGAAAGGGAGGGCCCATGCACATCTGCTGGAAGCAAGGGCGCCAGTATTGTACCAGGACAACAATTTCCCACCGAAGTTACCCAGACTGCAAAGAAGGGGAGGTCCCAAAAAAAGCTACAGAGTGTGTTCCAAAAGGGAGATAAGCATGGACACCATTAATCAGTGCAACACCTGCCCCGAAAAACCTGGCCTGTGTATGAATGATTGCTTCATAGCGTACCAAACAACTATAGATTATTTTTATTATTTATTCATCCTATTATAATACCACCTTATTATGCCCTGTTGTTCTTCGCATAGCTTACATATGCCCTCACATTATAAACTGAAAAACCAGTGAAACTCCAAACAAAATTACTACAATGCAAAATCCACGCTCCAATAGCCAAATAGCCCTCCCTCCCTTCTGGGCACTACAGTGTGCCCAAACAACAGTTTACGTCATATTATATGGCATTGTCATACTCGGGAGAACCCACTTAACAATTTATGGGGTGTGTGTGTCTCCAGTGACACAAGCTAAGCACAACATATTTGTAACTAAAATGGCACCTCTGGGGAAAAATTCCAATTCTCACTTTGCATCATTCGCTGCACATTAATTTATGGAAAACTAATTTATGGTCAAAATGCTCACTACATCCTTTGCTAAATGCATTGAGGGGCGTAATATCCAAAATGGGGTCACTTCTTGGTGGTTTCTTTTATCATTTCCCCTCAGAGCCGCTACAATTGTGAACCAATACTGTGTAAATTGCCAAATTAAGTCTCAAATGCGCATCGCGTGCAGTATGCATTTTTTTTTGTGCCAACTAGTTGTATTGAAATCCTAATCAACAATGCTTATCAATAGAATTGAAGAAAAGGTATCCCAACGTAAACCTTGCTCGCTTAATGCCCTCCTTCTGGCAAATGTCTGGCCAATAAAACAATAGAACCATATTTTTCACTATCTGTAATATATATATTTACCTGGTGTATTTAATCTTGCAGATGGTTTAAACCTTATGAACCCAAAAATCATGTACTGTATGTAAATAACTGCATGATTAGCACTGCAATACTATATATCAGTTTTACTGCTTGATATGTATTATTGTGGCTACACATTAGAATATATTGTTGCAAGATGTTTCTATGTAAACCTAAAACGGAAGCAGTGGCGTACAAGGAAGAGAGGGGGCCCCATAGTAAAGATCAATGATGGGATCACAGAGGGCCCTCACCTCTGTCTATACTTGTCGTTGTGTACTCTTTGGATTGAAAAAGGATCAGTGGGTCCAAAAGCTAGCCACAAAGCCTGAGCAATTTCTTCTATAAACTAAAGATTTAAAAGAAAAATCTATTAAATCTGCTAGATGCGGCGCTGTGGATTTCTATGGGCAAGTGTAAAGATCTGAGCGACTTTGACAAGTGCCAAATTGTAATGGCTAGACAACTATATCCAAAACTGAAGGTCCAATGGAGTGTTACCGGTAAGCAGTGGTTAGTGACTACCAAAAGTGGTCCAAGGTAGGACAACTGGTGAACCAGCTACAGGCTCATGGGTGTCCAAGGCTCATTGATGCATGTGGGGTGCGAAGGATAGCCGGTCTGGTTCAATCCCAAAGAAAAGCTACTGAAGCACAAATTTCTGAAAATGCTATAATAGAAAAGTTTCAGAACACAGAGTGCATTGCAGCTTTCTGTATTTGGGGCTGGATGACCGCAGACTAGTCATAGTGCTCATGCTGACACCTGTCCACCGCCGAAAGCACCTACGATGGTCAAATGAGTCTCAGAACTGGGCCATGGAGCAATTAATAAAAAGTGGCCTGGTCTGATGAATGACATTTTCTTTTACAGCTGCCGGATGCATGTGTGTCGCTTACCTGAAGAAGGGATGGCACCAGGATGAAGACAATGAATCAATCAGATATAAAATACATTTTAAGACACATAAAAAAGTCAGGCTGGTAAATGTAATAAATGGAGAAGACATGCTTGCTGTTATATTTAGCACCTTGCAAAGAAAAGGTTTCAAAGCTAATTAAAAAGATAATAAGGTTATTTAAATAGAATTCAGAGATTCAGAGATCAATGCAAAGTAGATGTCCTAGTGCCAGTGGAAACATGCTCACACGTAAGCTGCAAGTGGAAACTTGGCTTCATGACACATTCTCTGAATTTACCAGGAACCTGGAATAATAATTATCATAATCTGGATCATCCGAGGTTACAAAAATGAATGGAGTCTTATATTCAGGAGCAGACTACATCATAGGGCTAATTAATAAAACACGTGTGGTAAAAAAAAAAAAAGCCTAATCTATTCAAGAGCAATGCTAGTCCTCCGATAGTGTCTAAACTACTTGTATAGTACATGCATGCAAAGGCTCAATCTATGTGGGTAACATTGCCCTATTAAGCAGCAGCCAATGATGTAAGAGAAGTTGAAAATAGGGTAAATTAAATTCTGTAAAATAATTCTCTACCAGATTACGTGCACACCCAAAATAAGTCATTTCTCCGCAAAAATCATACTTACCCATAAGTCTCTCCTTCCTGCAGTCCGGCCACCTGGGATGAAGTTGCATCCCATGTTACTGCTGCAGCCAACCACAGGCTGCAGCGTCTCATGGCCTGCAACATTATCACAGGAGGCAGGACTACGTGCAGAGAAGCGGGAGGGGTTAAGTATGAGCATTGTCCACAATATGGTGCGTTTTTGAGGACAGAAGGTGCTGCGGGTTCCAGGTCGGATACGCTGCGTAATTTTTACGCAGCGTATCCGACCCGTGGGAGCCCGGCCTTACTTATCAAAGCAATTCTGACTTCGTTTTTTTCATGACACATTGAACTTCATGTCACTGATGCATTTTGCTTGATACTTTCTGTGTTTAAAATGTGTTTGTAAAAAAACATTAAAATGTATTGAATATTTTTTAAAATGTTTAATTATCTAAATTTAAATTCTCTGCTTGTAAGACAGATAGTCATCCCAAACAAAATAGTTAGTAATTAACATTTACCATTATGTCTACTTTATGTTAGCATTATTTGTAAACGTCCATTCATTTTTTTAACCCCTTAATGACCGGGCCATTTTGCACGTTAATGGCCAAGGATTATTTTTTGTTTTTTCATGGTCGCATTCCAAGAGTTGTAACTTTTTTTTTATTCTGTCGACATAGCCGTATAAGGGCTTGTTTTTTGCGGGACGAGTTGTATTTTGTAATTGTACCATTTTTAGATGCTTACAATATATTGATTAACTTTTATTAACTTTATTTTAGGAGAGAATTGAAAATAAGCAGCTATTCCAGCATTAATTTTCACGTTATAAATTTACGCCGTTTACTATGCAGCGTAAATAACATGTTATCTTTATTCTATGGGTCGGCACGATTACGGGGATACCAAATATGTAAAGGTTTTATATGTTTTCCTACGTTTGCACAAAAAATTACTTGTTTTTCCATCGCCGCGTTCCAAGAGCCGTCATTTTTTTATTTTTCCGTCGATGTGGCCGTATGTGGGCTTGATTTTTGCGGGCCAATGTGTAGTTTTCATTAGTACCATTTTGGGGTACATAGGACTTATAGATTAACTTTTATTTTATTTTTTATGGGGGGAATGGGAGAAAAGAGAGAATTTTGCCGTTGTTTTTTGCGTTTTTTTTGGACGCCGTTGATCCGGCAGTTTATTTAATGTGTCCATTTTATTGGTCAAGTTGTTACAATCGCAGGGATACCATATATGTGTATGTGTTATTTGTTTTGACACTTTTATTGAATAAAACCACTTTTTGGGCAAAAAAAGTTGTTTTATTTGATTTTGACTGTAATTATTTTTTTCTTTTTCCACAAACTTTATTTAACTGATTGACATTTTTTTTTTTTAAGTCCCACCAGGGGACTTCACTATGCGATGTGCCGATCGCATATATAATGCTTTGGTATACTTCGTATACCAAAGCATTATTGCCTGTCAGTCTAAAACTGACAGGCAACCTATTAGGTCATGCCTCCGGCATCGCCTAACAGGCAGTTGCGGAAGACAGACCTGGGGGTCTTTGTTAGACCCCCGGCTGTCATGGAAACCCGACGGCGACCCACGATTTGTTTGCGGGGGCGCCGATTGGGTGACAGAGGGAGCTCCCTCCCTCTGTCAAACACATTAGATGCCGCTGTCACTATTGACAGCGGCATTTAATGGGTTAAACTGCCGGAATCGGAGCGCGCTTCGATTCCGGCAGTTGCAGCATGAGCCAGCCGTGCTCCTGCCGCTGATCGCGTGGGTACAGTGGCAGTACCCGCGTCATCACAGGATGGATATATCCGTCCTCCTGCGCGAACTAGCAGCGGCTGAGGATGGATATATCCATCCTTCGGCGTTAAGGAGTTAAAGACGTTATAGAAGGTTTATAAGATCAGAAGCAATTTTTTTAATTTTCAAGATCATTTTCAAAATAGAATTTTTCTGGCACCAATTCAGATCTGAAATGGCTTTGAGGAGGTCTATATAATAGAAATTCCCCATAAACCATACAATTTTAAAAACGGCTTCCTTTAATGTATTCAAAACAGCATTAAAAAAAACAAAAACATTTTTAACCCTTTAGGTGTTTCACAAAAATGAAAGAATAATAAAGATGAATTGTAAAAAAAAATTAATCAAAACTCATTATTTTTAGAAATAGCCCATATGTGGCCCTAGTGTCCTACTTGACTCAAACACAGGACTAAGAAAAGAAGAAGACTTATTTTTATTAGGATGTTTTCCAGGCACCATTATAGGTTTGCAAAGATCTTGAGGTGCCAAAACATAAGAAACACCCCCAAAAAGATCCAATTTTGGAAACTACACCCATAAAGGACCTCATCTAGTGGTGCAGCGATCATTTTGACCCCACAGGTGTTTAATATATTGTATTAGATTTGTTTTTCAACAATATGTAGTTTTAGTTCAAAATGATTAATTTTGACACGGGGTAATAGGAAAAACACCACCACACAATTTGAGTACAGCAATACCCCATATGTGGCCATTAACTGCTGTTAGGACACACGGCAGGGAAGGAGTATCATTTAGAATTTGGAGAGCAGATTTTGCTGGATTGGTATTAGGACGCCATGTTGCATTTGCAAAGCTCCTGAGGTACCAGTTCAATGGAAACCTCAGAGAAGTGACCGCCATCTGGGAAACTACACCCCTTAAAGGGAACCTGTCACCAGCATTTCACCTATTGGACTTTACTTATCCCTCACTGGCCGCTGCTATCAAAAGTTCATTGTCGTTATCCCCTCTCCTAAACTCCTCCTCCGACTGTAAATAACGGTCTGCAAACATTTTGTGGTTTTTATCGTAATAATCCGTGTCCCTTGGTGTGCACACACCAGAAGAGGACATCAATGCACTAGCGTGGGATTTTGTGTGCTGGAGGAAGGCGAGGAGCTGTCAATCAAAAGTAAGAAGGCGGGGTAAACTCTGAAAGACTTGAAGAATGACGATATGACTCTTTTCAAACGAATATTTGACTCTTTTCAAATGAAGATTTGACTCTTTTATGCTCATTAGCATACGGTGTGGGAACACTAAAAAGCTGAATACTAAAGCTACAGAGCCGACTAAGAAGACAATTATACATTATATAGAAATGATTTTTCACCCACTACCACCAGGTATTGCTGGTTTAATAGGTGAAATGCTGGTGACAGGTTCCGTTTAAGGCATTCATCTTAGGGTATAGTGCACAGTGGATGTTGGAGAGTGAAAATGGAAATTTTTCCATAAATATGTAATTTCAGTGCACAATATGTTGATACTAACCTGTGCCACTGTGAAAAGACAGCTCTCTAATTATTATGCTGTGTTTCCTGGTTTTAGAAAATCCCTTCTTTGGGCCATTATCTTTTGCCTGGACTTACGACAGGGCCTATGAGTGAAAGGGCACAATGCGCATTTGATGCCTAATTTGGTAATTTACACAGCATTGGCCAACAATTGCAGAGGCTCTGAGGTGAAATAATAAAAGAAATCTCCAAGAAGTTACTTCATTTTGGAAACTACACCCCTAGAGGCATTTATCAAGAGATATAGCGAGCATTTGGACCCATTTAAGTGCGCATAATATTGTGCCTAGCTTGTGTCACTGGAGACAGACATCCCATAAATTGTTGAGCGGGTTCTCCCGGGTATGGCAATGCCATACAGTGCATTTGGAATTCTTCACTTTTTTCATATTTTGTTATGTTGAGGCCTTTTGCTAAAATACAAAACAAGTTTTTTTCCCATCATTCTGCACTCAATACCCTATAATGACAAAGTGAAAACAGAATATTAGACATTTTTGCAAATGTATTTAAAATTAAAAACTCAAATTTTGAATGTACATAAGTATTCAGACCTATTGCTATGACACTTGTAATTTAACCTCCCATTTCTCTAGATCATCTTTGAAACGTTTCTAGACCTTGATTGGAGTCCACCTGTGGTAAATTCATTTGATTGGACATAATTTGGAAAGACACACCCGTCTATATAAGGTCTCACAGCTGATAATGCATATCAGAGCAAAAACCAAGCCATAAGCAGGAAATAACTGCCTGTAGAGCTCGACTGGATCGTGTGGAGGCACAGATCTGGAGATGGGTCTGCAGCACTGAAAGTTCCAAAGAACACATTGGCCTCCATAATTCTTAACTGGAAGACATTTGGAATAACCAGGACTCTTCCTAAAGCTGGTCGCCCCACCAAACTAAGTAATCGGAGGAGCAGGGTCTTGGCAAGAGAGGTGACCAAGAAGACAATGGTCACTCTGGTTGAGCTCCAAAGACCCTGTGTGCAAATGGGAGAAACTTCCAAAAGGTCAACCATCACTGCAGCAGTCCACCAATCTGGGCTTCATGACAGAGTGGCCAGAAAGAAGCCTCTCCTCAGTGAAAGACACATGAAAGCCCGCCTGGAGTTTGCAAAAAATTACCTAAAAGACTCTCAAACTGTGAGAAACAAGATTCTGTAGTCTGATATATCCAAGATTGCACTTTTTAGCCTCAATTAAAAGTGTCATATCTTGAAGAAACCAGGCACTGCTCATCACCTGCCCAATACCATCCCTACAGTGAAGCATGGTGGTGGCAGCATCATGCTGTGGGGGTGTTTTTCAGCAGCTGGGACAGGGAGACTGGTGAGGATTAAGCGAAAGATGTATGGAGCAAAGTACAGATATTCTTAATGAAAACCATATTCAGTGCTTTGGACCTCAGACTGGGCCAAAGGTTCACCTTCCAATAAGACAATGACCCTAAGCACACAGCCAAGACAACACAGGAGCGGCTTAGGGACAACTCTGTGAATGTCCTTGAGTGGCCCAGCCAGAGCCCTGACTTGAACCCAATCAAACATCTCTGAAGAGACCTGAAAATGTTTGTCCACCGACGGTCCCCATCCAACCTGACAGAGCTTGAGGGAATCTGCAGAAAAGAATAGCAGAAAATCCACAAATCTAGGTGTGCACACCTTGTGGCATCATAACCAAGAAGACCGGAGGCTGTTATTGCTGCCAATGGTGCTTAAACTAAGTACTGACCAAAGGGTCTGAATACTTATGTCAATGCAAAATTTTAGTTTTTCCTTTTCAATAAAACAGCAAAGATTTCTAACATTCTAGTTTCACTTTGTTATTATGGGGTATTGAGTGCAGAATGATGGGTTAAAAATTTAATTTTTTTTTCTTTTAGCACGAGGCCTCAACATAACAAAATATAAAAAAATGTAAAAGGTCTGAAGACTTTTCGAATGCATTGTATATGTAGATGTAAACTGCTGTTTGGGCACAGTGAAGTTCTCAGAAAGGAAGGAGTGTGTTTGGCTTTTAGAGTACGGATTTTGCTGGGTAGTACTTTTGTTTGGGGCTTTCCTGGCATTTACTTTTATAATTTTAGGGCATATGTAAAACTGCCTTCATATCGTGTTTGTGCCCTATGTTTATTGTATACGTTGGGAAAGCTCCCGATATAAATGATAAACGTATCCATAGGGCTTCATTAGCC